>NC_066893.1:5603278-5793633 GCF_022985175.1 Labeo rohita
TTACTAATTATTTGTATAAAAAAAATAAATAAATAAAATGTTGGTGGTCAGAAGTCGATATGTTTAAACATACTGTACATCGAGAAAAAGTGATTTTATAACTTTACATACTTGTATATTGTGAGACGCAGACAGTTCCTCCTTCTGTTGAATCGTCTGCTGCCACAGCAGTGATGCAGAATGTGTAATTGACTCCAGCAGTCAGACCAGTGATGTTATAGGAAGTGTTAGTTGCTGAATTTTCATTTGTTCGATTATCAGTCCATTGAATTTTAAAGAAAGATCTCTTTCCAATTGGTTCAGCCCATGTCAGAAACACAGATGATGTTGTGATTTCATTCACTGTGAGATTCCTGATCACATCTGGCTCTGTGTGGGAACAGAAGAGCAATTCATAATTGTTAATGTAAAAATAAAACAAAAACACACAGGACACAATGTATAAATACAGCTGCAAGGAGCAGTTTAGAGTTAATGAGCTGTCTTTAATCACTCAGTAAAGACCAGGGCCCATATTCACAAAACATCTTAAGGCTAAAAGTAGCTCATAACTTGGCGATTTAGTAGAAAATCGTAAAAATAATGGGCGTGCCAGTCCTAAATTTAGGACTCCTAAGTGTCTTTCACAAAGCGTTTTAGCGTTAAAACTAGCTCCTAAATCTGTGCAACGTAAAGATTGATTTATACGCGTCCGCAAGTTTGCTTGTGTTTGTGAAATCAACCATTTCGCGTGGCGGTGTGCACGGCATCTCGAGTGAACGGTTCGCGTGTCACCGCACTGATCACCAACAATTTTAAAGCTGTTTTGGCTGAACAGGTACGCCTGTACAAACATCTCTATGATCCATCAATGCGTGATCATAGAAATAGTCAGATGGCAATTAACTCCTAGAGAGAAATCGCGACCAGCATTGGAAAGGACGAAAACTTTTGCAAGAAAGTTTGTGAAACTGTACATTTTAACACTATTGTGTTGGTTTTACTGTTGAAGGCTGCTGTAATAAAAATATTTCTCATATTTGCTTGTGTTAGTGTTTCACACTACTTATTTTCATAGGCGTAATTTACGGGTGGGATGGGTGGTACACTTTTTGCACGGCTTGATATTGTCCCCACTTTTTTGAACATCTGGCAGCATGGACGTACCTAATGCTGATGAAACATTCCTTTCTGTTAAATAAGGTGCTGACGCTAGAATCTGTATTTTTTTCTGAAATCATGCATAATGTTCGTTGCGATGTTAATTAGTGACGGAACTTTCTCAATGCGGCTCGTTCACACGCGAGCGCTTCAATCCATCGCTTGATTCCGGTTAAAAATCAAAACAAAATACACACAAATGTGTCTCTGATACAGGATCACTGATGAACATATTTAATTTTAATAAGGGGTGAAAAAATTCATGCGACGGCGGATTAGAACCCAAAACCTCTAACTCACTTAACGAACTACCACTGGACTATTGGGTATTACTAACAACTAATGCATATCTATGTATTTATTCACTGACATCATTTATCTCAGAGCTAATAACATATTATTATAGTACATGTAAGAATAAAACTTTCATGTTAAAAATGAGTTTAATGTCATTACATTATGTACACATGATTAGAGCCTGTAACCACAAAACATTTAATCTTACCACTGAAAGTTCTCCTAAATAGCAGCAAAAGTTTTTAGCTAAGAGTTTTCTCTTAAAACCTATTTACAAAGCTGTTGAGACAAACTTTTACGAAGGAATAGAGAGAAGTCTTAAGCTAAGAGTAAGGGCGGGGTTTACCTCGTTGCTACGAATGATGTCAACATGCTTATTAACTACGCACACAATGATTGGCTGATAGTCTCTGTCAGACATTTATTCATAGAAATATTGTAACTGCAATATTATATCATATTCAAACAAAGGTTTTAAAATAAAAATGTTGCCATATTCAAATAAAGATTTTAAAATGCAGGCTAAGTGTCACTAATTAAACATGTATATCTTCAGCCTCTTACATGTGCGCTCCTCGTATACAGTTAGCGGGTATGCATATAAACAGCCTTTTAATTAACAGAGTAGAATAAACATAGGTGATAGTAAGGCATGTAAACGTAAAAGAAAACCAAACTGGACGCAAGAACAACTCTTACTTCTTGCCCAGATTGTTCATGAAAATAATCAAGGGAAAATTTGGAGTTGGGATAAACTCAAAAACTAAAAAAGATGTGTGAGAAAATATATGTGTGCAAATAAATGCAGCTTTCCCACTTTTGTCCAGAAGCAAAGATGACTGTGAAAAGCGCTGGTCTTTTTTGCAAAGTCAGGCAAAGGCAGAGATCGCAGAATTCAAGTGACAAACAACTGCTACAGGTAAACGGACATTATTTTCAAGTTGACCATAATGTTTTCATGTAACCTTGTTATGCTATTGCAGATTAAAATCCTTGGCCTCATTAAAATATTTATTGCATTCATAAGGAGCTGCCATTCGAGAGTTGTCAAAACCTTGATCTGTGGCGTTGTTAGGTTGTTTCTATTTGTTGGTGAAGTGACTGCGTCCCTGCAAGTTCTGCAACAGTCATAATATCTTCGCGATTAAGACCATACCTTCTTAAAAGCTCATTATCAGCAAATGTTTCTAAAATGTTTCTGTTCCGAGGCAGATAGCCGGCAGTTTTAGGATAGTTTTAGGACTTGATCTTAGTGACTTAGGAGTCCTCTCCACTACTCCTAATATTTCACAGATTTACCAGCTAGTTTTAGTGCTGAAACGCTTTGTGAAATACTCTTAGAGCAAAAATTAGGAGTCCTAAATTTAGGATTAAATCACTAAGTTATGAGATAGGCTATCTTTTATCCTTAAGATCTTTTAGGAATAGGGGCCCAGAATTTGGTGATGTGCACGCGGTCAGCATGTTATACGGTGTGTCCGTTGCATATGTTTTAATAGCAGTCCATTCAGATTTAAAGAAAGACACCACTTCAGGTGGTTTATCCCATTTCAGAAGTGCAAATGATGTGGAAATTTCAGTTACTGTGAGATTCTTAATCACATTTGGCCCTGTTTTACACCAGAAGATGAACTGATTACTGATTCCTACACCTGAAAGAGTGTAATTTCCAGTTCACATGTTTAGGTAGTTCATAGATCTAGATTCTGGATGCAGCTGTGCAGTTTTCTACTTAAAGTAAACCTGAGATGGCATCAAAGCTGAATGCCAATTAAATCAGTGCAACATATCACAATAATAACAAACTGAATTTTCACTTTGCATGTATGATGTTTACACAGTTGTCCATGAATTAAAATACTCACTTGTAACTGCTGTTTGAGTTGAAGTAGGGCTTGTACTCACTAAAAAATGTTGGGTTAAAAATAACCCAACTAGTAACCCAACTATGGGTTGGTATAGCACCTTCCCATCTATGGGTTATTTTAACCCAATGAATTGGGTTAAAATCCAGTTGGGTTAAAAGTAACCCAACAGTTGAGTTAATTATTTAGATTCATTTATATCAGTTTTTATTTATTTATTTATTTATTTATTTTAATAAAAATACACTATAACACTACTTTGTTTTCAAATAAATATTTTGTTTATTTAAATATGCAAATATTTTTTTTACAAATATATTTTTAAATGTAAAACAGTCATACTGCAAATGTTTACAAAATAAGTGTACAAGAATGTGAAAATATAATACATTCAAAACACAAATATGCACACACAACTGACATATTTTCAAGATGTACACTGAATTCAAAACCAACAAATGTGACTCTGGTCCACAAAACCCGTCATAAGGGTCGAGTTTTTTGTATTTAAATGTAAACATCATCTGAAAGCTCAATAAATAAGCTTTCTATTAATATGTGGTTTGATAGGATAGAACAACTATTTGAAAATCTGGAATCTGAGGGTGCAAAAAAATCTAAATATTGAGAAAATTGTCTTTAAAGTTGTCCAAATGAAGTTATTAGCAATACATTACTAATAAGAAATTCAGTTTCGATATACTTATGGTAGGAGATTTACAAAATATCTTCATGGAACATGATCTTTACTTAATATTCTAATGATTTTTGGCATGAAAGAAAATTTGATAATTTTGACCCATACAATGCAATTTTGGCTATTTCTACAAATGTACCCATGATACTTATGACCGGTTTTGTTGTCCAGGGTCATAAATGTGTATCAATTCATATTTATTTATATCAACACATACACAAATGTGCACAAATAAAACAAACATAATATACAAACCTTTATCAATAAAACAAAAATAAAAAATCATAAACACAAGTAATAATAATAATAATAATAATAAAACAAAGTAAATCTGCTGGCTGCTGGACTTGCTGATAATCAGCAACATAAAAAGTTTTACAGATCAATAGATACAAAGTTTCTAAGGAAGAGGTAATGTGTTGAAAGAACTCCTGGAACATTAAAGACTGTGTGCTGCAAATGGGTGCAGAGGAGCTTTGGGGGACATGTAGAAATGTCTGAAACACAGATCCACTGCTTGTAGTAAGGTCTTCTGTTCCACTACTTCACTGTTGAAAATGCTAAAACTTGGGAGGAGTTCTTGGAGTTCAGAAATGCTGGTGTCATCCGGTCGCATAAAACTTCCTTCATTCACTCCTTCCTCTGTGATAAGATGAAGCAGAAGAAGAAACATTTTACAGATAAACTAGAAACATTTTTTCATAATTGTTGGAAAACCTACACTACTAATCAGAAGTTTTTGAACAGTAAGATTTTTAAAGTTTTTTAAAGAATTCTTTTCTACTCACTAAGCCTGCATTTATTTTATCCAAAATACAGTAAAAGCAGTAATATTGTGAAATATTTTTACTATTTTAAATAACTGCTTTCTATTTTAAAAGCTTTGAAAAGACTGGACAATTACATTTTAAAATATATTCAAATAGAAAGCAGTTATTTTAAATGCTGTATTTTGGATCAAATAAATGCAGGCTTAGACAGAAGGGAATTCTTTAAAAACATTAAAAATCTTGCTGTCCAAAAACTTTTGACTGGTAATGTATATGGATCACTAATATAAATAGTTTACTTACCTTGAAATATTTCAGTTAATTGGCATGTGGATGTTTAATGTATGAGATTCCAGTGTTGTAGTTTTCCCTTCACTGAAGAACCCAATGTCTAAAAATAAGTATAAACACATTTAGTACACATTTAAAAAAACATGCAAATCTGTCATAGCTTTATATGAGAAATGGCTGTAAGTAGAGGCGATTCTAATATATGCATAACAATATTCAACATAAATAAACCATAAAAACACATTTAGTGTTATTCCAATTAGTGCTCGCTTTCCAAACAACTGACGCTTGCCCTGTTTTGACCAGCAGGCGTCGCCGTTGTGTCACGAACGATTGGAAGCAGTGAATCATTTTGCGAAGCGATTCGTTTAATTGATTCGAAACTTTGAAAAGCTTCGTTTCTCCCATCACGTCTTTCTTTTGGGAAAATGTGATTATTTTTAGACTTTTCTAACAGAGAATTCGCCGAATTTGAGCGCATCTCTCTGAGCTGCCGCTGAGCGAATCTTACATACTGGACCGAAGTTGAATGATCCGTGCGGCGCGGTTCAAATCAACACCAATGTCTCATTTAGCATTAGCCATTTCCTATATATAACGTTAAATGTGATAATCATTAGTGCGACCAAACAAACTGTAGTCAGAAACTGTACGTCTAGAACCCTTCATCACCTGTAAAATAATACTAAACCTGTAGTAATGGTAGACGGTGATTTCAGTAACATAAGTAGTCCTATATACATTTCACCATACATTATTAACTTTAGGTTACTGTAATACATCTCTAAACAGTTTTACAACTTTCTGCTAATTTTAATTTACTTTATTACTGCTAGCGGCCTAACTGGGACAGCTAAGGTAACGTTAATGTGAAGTTATTCGTTTACAATGGAGCTCATTCTCCGCAGTAACGTTACAATACACTGACTAAAGGAAACTACAACTTCGTTAAAAAACAAACATACAACAACAAAAGTTCAATTTTGAAGTGGATTTCACGTTCTTCTTATAAGTATAATGTTATAAGAGTTATCAAAACCCTGTTACTCACCTCATACTGATGCAGCAGCAGCTTCTTCTGTCGTCAGTCACCGTCGTCCGTTAAAATTTGAACTGTCGCCGCGGGAACCAATTAAACCCAACGCTGGGTTATTATTAAAAACAACCCAACGATGTTTAAAAAATAACCCAACGTTTTAGAAAATAACCCAACATAGTGACCCAATATGTGTAACCCATCTATTGGGTTAAAAAAATAACCCATCTATTTTTACTGTGTAGTGGCAGGAGCTGCTGGGACATTTTTTTTTAAACAGTCAAATATTATATTGCAAGTCTTCTTATTAAAATGCATAAAATTGCTGTAAACTGTATGAATGTAACTTTCTCTTACTGTTTACTATTTCCTATACCCCCCCATAAAAAAAAATTTACTGGTAGATGCTGAGCTGATGTTTGATATTTACACTTGGACATGAAATAATCACAGTTATTATTACAGTACACCACATTAACAATAAATATGAATAAATACAGATATAATTTTCCTTTTAACGCATTAAATACTAACCTGTAGGAGCTGGTGTTTGAGACTTAGTTGAAGGAGAGCTCGTAGTGTTAAGAGCTGCTGGGATATTTAGAGGTACAAAGAAACAAAAAAATATAAAAATAAATAAATACATACAGCAATCAATTAAGCTTATTTATTTATTTATTTTTATGATACAATCAAATTTATATTGCAAAAGTTATTAAAATACATGAAATTCAATATAATAAATAAAATAAATAAATTCAATTGTATTTTACTATTTCCTATTTCCCAAAATAAAATTTTAACTGGTAGACGCTGATATTTGATACTTAGAATCTGACATGAAATAATCACAATTATTATTACAATATACTACATTAACAATAAAAAATAATAAACTGTCCATGATTGAATTGCTGTATAAGTAAAATTTTGTCTCTTGTTTTTGTCTTTTACTATGTTCTATTTGCCAGTGTAAATTTTAACACGTAGATGCTGATGTTTGATTCTTTGGATCCGATATGAAATATGCGCAATTATTATTACAATACACTACATTAACAGTAAAATGAATAGAATACAGATATAATTTTCCTATTACCACATTTACTTAATCGACTTAAAACTTAGGTTTTCTTTAGGACTTCTGCATAAAGTGACATCATTTGATGTGGTATATATGCGTAGAGATTCCTGAAACCCTTACAGAAACCTCTCATTCTTGTCAGAAACTGAGAAACAAAACAATTGCAACATTATTTATAATAGCGGCATTAACATGCAATTTTATGTTAACAACATACAATTTAATATGCAAAGCCTGATAATGACAGGAGAGTACCTAAACACGTAACTGGACATTAAATGCTGACGACGAAACACTATCGTAACTGTTGAGGCTAATGGTACCTAGTTAGCGACGTTATCTCATAAACAACATCGAAAGGGTATTCCTGATAATCGATAACTTCATAGTTACGAATACATTTTTTAAACACTTATAATATTTTAAAACCTTTATGATTTCTCAACTCTAGAGCTGTGCAGTAAAGTTTACTTTAAAGATTCACTTTTCATTAATGAAGAAGACATGAAAAAAAGTACTAAAATTTGTCTCCTGGCAAAAAACAAAGACTCCTAAAATGAAAATGACATAAAATGACCATTATAACCAGTAGATGACAGCAGAAGATCACTCATTAGCTCAGTTGCCATTTCCACTACCTACACTGTAAAAAAAGTTGTTTTAACTTAAAAAAGTAAGTGTTCGTGCTGCCTTACAATTTTAAGTTTAGCCAACATAAAATGATAAGTTGTGCTACATGAAAACGTGGATATTTGAGTTGCGTAAACTTAAAATTTGAAGGCAGCATGAACACTTTTTTAAGTTGTTCTTTTTACAGTGTAGTTGTTGTTAGTTAGTAGTTAGTAGTGTTTCATGTCTTGCTTTTGGATCTGTTATTAAATTACTACTATAACAAATGTACTTAAAGGAGAAGTCCACTTCCAGAACAACAATTTACAAAAAATTTTCTCACCCCCTTGTCATTCAAGATGTTCATGTCTACACGAGCTTTTGTGCTTAAGAAGTATTTAAACAATTTAAGCATTTAAACAAAAAACAATTAAACAACTAGAGTGTATAGGTATAGAACAAGTTATTAGACCACGTAGAGGAGGTGATATAAATAAAGAGTTATTAAAACGAGAAGCATTTTGGATATATAAACTTAAATCATTAATTCCAAATGATATGAATAAGGAATTGGATCTTTCTGTCTTTCTTTAACGGATTATAATTTGATCAATATGGATCCTTTGAAGTAGATCTCAAGCATTTAGTGTGAGAATCAGTGATTATCAGTGTTGGGGAAAGTTACTTTTAAAAGTAATGCATTACAATATTGAGTTACTCCCTAAAAATGTAACTAATTACGTTACTTAGTTAATTTTTATGGAAAGTAATGCATTACTTTACTTTTGCGTTACTTTTTAAATCTGGCCAGGGCTTGCTTGTTTGTTTTTAATATAAAAAGTTCTATTTTTGGCAAATGTAAAAGCCTTTTCACACCAAAAGCCTCAGGTTTTGAGAAAAGTCATTCATAAATTCATGTCTGTAAAACCACTTAACTCAAGAAAAAAATGTCAGCTCTTCAGCAATAAAAAAAGCAAAACAAATGTTAGATTCTCGAGTAATTTTACTTATTAGTATGGTTGAACTGGATCATCGAAGGTCGGCAGCAAAGATACTGGTTAATAAAATGGGATTAAATGCATAAAGGATATTGTATTATTTAACATATTTAATTATTGCCGGTTTGCATCATATTCTGAGTTGAATTTCACTGTTTTTATTCATTTTGAGGAATACTAAATCTGTTTTTTGTGAGTGAGATGAATTAATGGATGTTCACATTTATTTTAGAAGTAACATCTTACTCCAGATTTCTATCAAGATGGGGACAGGAGAACTTTTAATCAATAAATGGGGGAAAAGTAACTGGCATTATTTATTTGAAAAAGTAACTCAGATATTTTCTTGTCAATTAAAAAGTAATGCGTTACTTTATTAGTTACTTGGAAAAGTAATAATACTACGTAACGTCTCGGTTACGTATGTAACCCTCATTCCCTGAAGGAGGGGACGGAGACGTTACGTCGGTGACCGACGAATTGGGATCTCGCTTAGAGAGACCAATCTTCTTCGAGTGTAAACTAAACGAGCCAATGTACATTGGCATGCGATGATTGCATCCAGCTGCCGCTGATCACAGCGCGAGTATAAATATGCAGCAGGTGCAACGCATAGTCAGGTTTTCGCTGAGGAGCCGAGCCGGTGACCCGGCAGTTCAGCGGTGGTACAGCAGCCATGGCGACGGGACGTGACGCCTCCGTTGCCTCCTTCAGGGAACGAGGGTTACATACATAACTGAGACGTTCCCCATTCAGTCGGTCACTTTGAGTCATGTCGGTGACCGACGGATTGGGATCCCTACCAAAGCGCCACGGCTGCTGTCCCCCTCCAGTGTCCTGAGCAAGCTCCTTGTGCCCGTTTCCTGGCCTAGGCCGGGCTCGCAACAAGAATACCAGTCACTGTATAACATAGCACTACCCACTTCCGTGAAGCTGGAGCAGTGGGAATGTGCGGAAGCCCCACCTTTCCAGTAGGAGGTTTGAAGGATTTACACACGACTCATTTTTCAGGAACATATGGAAGATTGGAGGTGATTTTAACCTTCTTGGAATGGCAGACATCCTGCTGGGAAACACGGGCTCTGAGGCTATTCCGTGGACTTTTACACATATGGGATCCACTTAGGTCTCTCATATGGACCCCAGCCCTCTACCGGTTCTCATGGATTCGTCGAGTGAGGGCCTGACGCCTGACGCTCCGCTACGTCTGGCTGCCGAAGGGATGGAGGAGCTCAACAGGGTCTACTGTATGGACACTCTGGAGCAGTTTTTGCAAGCCGACCCGAGCCGGGGCCACTCAGTGCTTCTACCCATTTGAGGTGAGAACACAGGAGGAAACCAGCTCTACATGAAGGCTATAGAATCTAGCGAACGTGTTAGGGGTCGCCCAGCCCGCAGCTCTACAGATATCTGTCAGCGAGGCGCCACGAGCCAGCGCCCAGGAGGATGCAACACTTGTAGTTGAGTGAGCTCGCAACCTGAGCAGGCAGGGCACACCCTGTGCTTGATAACCCAGGGTGATGGCATCCACTATCCATGCCGCCCTCCGAAACAGACAAAGAGCTGTTCTGAGGTCCTGAAGCTTTGTGTCCGGTCTACGTACAATCTTAGGGCTCGGACGGGACAAAGCAAAGCTAGGGCTGGGTCTGCCTCCTCCGGGGGCAGCGCCTGCAGGCTCACCACCTGGTCCCTGAAGGGAGTTGTGGGAACCTTGGGCACATAGCCGGGCCGGCCCGAACTCTAGGCACGATTCGTCGACCGAAAATGCGTGCAGGTCCCCTACCCTCTTGATGGAGGCCAATGCAAGCAGGAGCAGAGTCTTCATTGAAAGGAACTTCAGCTCGACTGAATGCAAAGGCTCAAACGGGGCCTGCCGTAGTGCTGTCAGCACTAGGGACAGATCCCAAGAGGGTACAGAGGGGGGGCCGGGGCGGATTTAGCCTTCTTGCCCCCCTGAGGAACCTGATGACCAGGTCATGCTTCCCGACCGACTTCCCTTCTATGGGGTCATGGTGTGCAGAAATAGCAGCCACATAGACTTTAAGGGTGGAGGGAGACAGCCTTCGCTCCAACCCGTGCTGCAAAAAGGAGAGCACGACTCTGATCGGGCATCTTCGGGGGGTCCTCTTGGTAGGAGGAACACCACTCAACGAACAGGTTCCACTTCAAGGCGTAAGCATGTCTCGTGGACTGAGCTCTCGCCGAAGTGATGGTGTCTACCACTCCTTGGGGTAGGTCACCTAGAACCTCCGCATCCCATCCAGGGACCCAACCAAGTCCGGGTGGGCCAGTAGGGTGCCACCAATAGAACCTGCTCCTCGTCCTCCCTGATCTTGCACAATGTCTGTGCGAGAAGTCTCACTGGGGGAAACGCATACTTGCGCAGGCCCCGCGGCCAGCTGTGTGCCAGTGCGTCCATGCCGAGTGTTCCCTTGGTCAGGGAATAGAACAACTGGCAGTGGGACGTTTCTGGAGAGGCAAACAGGTCTACCTGAGCCTCCCCGAAATGTCTCCAAATCAGCTGGACCGACTGGGGATGGAGTCTCCATTCTCCGGGGAGCGCAGCTCGTGACAGCTCGTCGGCTGCACGGTTGTGCAAGCCCGGAATGTGAATGGCACGAAGCGACCTCAGATGTTTCTGACTCCAAAGGAGGAGGAGGCGGGCGAGTTGCGACATGCGACGGGAGCGTAGACCACCTTGTCGGTTGATGTACGCAACGGTCGCAGTGTTGTCCGTGCGGACCAGCACGTGCTTGCCTCGTAAGCGCCCTTTGAGACGGATCAAAGCAAGGTGTACTGCTAGCAACTCTAGGCAGTTGATGTGCCAGTGTAGTTGAGGGCCCGTCCAAACACCCGACACTGCCTGCCCGTCGTACGTGGCCCCCCAGCCGGTGGTGGAGGCATCTGTGTGTACCACAGCATGCCTGGAGACCTGTTCCAGGGGGACTCCTGCCCGGAGGAACATAGGGTCTGACCACGGGGTGAAGGTTTGGCGGCAGGCCGGTGTCACTTTGACCCAGTGAGTGCCGCGTTGCCACGCCCTCCTCGGGACTCGGCCATGGAGCCAGTGTTGAAGCGGTCTCATATGGAGCAGCCCCAGCGGTGTAACTGCCGCTGCAGCTGCCATATGCCCCAGGAGCCTCTGAAATAGTTTCAGTGGGACCGCTGTCCTGCACTTGAATGTATTCAAGCAGTTCAACACCGACTGGGCACGTTCCTGCGTAAGGCATGCCGTCTGTTCGACCGAGTCCAACTCCATACCGAGAAAAGAGATCCTCTGCGTCGGGGAGAGTTTGCTCTTTTCCCAGTTGACCCGAAGACCCAACTGGCTGAGGTGCACGAGCACCAGGTCCCTGTGTTCGTACAACTGATCCCGAGACTGAGCCAGAATCAGCCAGTCGTCTAGGTAGTTGAGAATGCGAATACCCTGCTCTCTGAGGGGAACAAAGGCCGCATCCGTGACCTTCATAAAGACACGGGGCGACAGGGACAGCGAACGCGAACCGCAGAAATGGTCTGTGGCGTGGAAGGATTGAAACATGAAAGTACGCGTCCTTCAGGTCGATCGCTGCAAACCAATCTTGAGGACGGACTCATCTGAAGATGTGCTTCTGTGTGAGCGGTAGCCTGTGAAGTGCCCGGTTCAAAACACGCGGATCCAAGATCACTCGTAACCCACCGCCTTTCTTGGGCACTATGAAGTAAGGGCTGTAAAACCCCGTCCTCATATCGGCTGGAGGGACCAGCTCTATCGCATCTTTTGCCAGTAAAGTAGCGATTTCTGCACGCAAGACAGGGGCATCTGCAGCCTTCACAGAAGTGAAGTGGATGCCCCTGAACTTGGGGGGGGGGCACCGGGCAAACTGAATCGCATTGCCGAGTCTGATGGTCCGGAGGAGCCAGCAAGACGGACTGGGAAGCTCTATCCAGGCCCCCAGATAATGCACAAGCGGCACCAGCGGGACCACCGAAGTACCCGCGGTGGGGCAGCGATGGGGAACGCAGGAACCCCGCTCGGGCGTCTCGTTGCCGGTCCGAAGTGGGGTCAGAGTGTCTGTGTCTGGAATGTGTGAGACACTTACCTGCATTCGGGCAGTAGTGCGTCTGATAGCACTCTCCAAACGCTCACTGGCGAGAGAGGAGGGTGAGCGAGGTCCGAGGTTGGCCCGTACCACGCCCCCCCGTCCCCTCTGGGGACCCAGAGATAGAAGACACTGCTCTTTTGTTGAGTATTTGGGTACCACTGGCCGTGAGGAAAGGAAACAAAAGATTCTCCACCCGGCCCTCCTCCGGGGGAGGGAGTGGTGCGTTCACCATCTCCCGAAGAGCAGCTCCATCCATCTCTGGGTCACCCGTCTCAGGGCCTCTTGCTCTTAGACTTACCACTGGTCTTAGTGGGGGCCTGGACGGGCGGGGCGGCTGCCCTGCGACCGGCTCCACGGCGCTGCCTCTGAGAAGGCTGCTGCGATGGCTGCGCGGGAGCGGGGGCGGAGGCGGGGGGCCGCCCTCGGCGACGAGCAGGCTGAGGTGTGTCTGATGGCCTCAGTCTGCTTCTGTGCGGCGGAAAACTGCTGGGCAAAGTTCTCCACTGCGTCGCCGAAAAGGCCGGTCTGGGACACGGGGGCATTGAGGAACCTGATTTTATCGGTTTCCCTCATGTCGGCCAGACACAGCCAGAGATGGCGCTCCTGGACCACCATGGTGGACATGGCACGACCCAGAGACCGTGCGGTCACCTTCGTCACACTTAGTGCAAGGTCCGTGGCGATACGAAGTTCTTTAAGAACTTCTGGGTCGCGACCACCCTCGTACAGATCCTTCAGTGCCTTGGCCTGATGAACCTGTAACAACGCCATAGCGTGTAGGGCAGAGCCAGCTTCTCCACAGGCCGCATAGGCACTGCCGATCAGAGCCGACGAGTGCCTACAGGCTCGGGAGGGGAGCAACGGATTGCCCCGCCAGGTGGAAGCGGCGCTGGGACACAATTGCATCGCCACCGCATGCTCCACCGGCGGGACAGCCGTGTACCCCCGCGCTGGTCTGCCATCGAGGGTGGTGAGGGAGGATGTGCCACTGGAGCGGTTTCGGGCAGTAAAAGGTGCCATCCACGTTCCAGTGAGCTCATCATGCACATCCGGGAAGAAAGGTACTGGGGTGGGGCCCTGAGAACCAGCGCAAGCCACCCCAAGATACCAGTCATCCAGCAGAGAAGGTTCGGGACGTGATGGAGGCTTCCATTCAAGCCCTACACTCTCGGCCGCCCGGGCAAGCATAGCCATCATCTCAGGGTCCGTATCCGGCACCGCTGACCGCCTGGTAGGCGCCAGTGTGCTCAGATCATCCTCCCCTGAGAGGTCTGGCTCACCCTCCGATCGTCGGGGGGAGCCCCAAAAGACACAAGAGGTACCTCACGGGAAGGTCCAGCCTGTTCTTTTGGCCGCTCCACTGGCTGCGAGGTGCTGGTGGAAGGAGGTAGTTTCCTTTTTGGACCATTAGACCAGCCAGCTCCCCGCCAGAGGTGGCGCCCTCCCGGCGTTTGCCAGGGGGAATGCTAGATCTGGGCAGAGGAACCGGCACCCCGCCCCTTTGCAGGAAACGGAGTCTGGTCCGCAACTCGCCGATGGTCATCCTCCCGCAATGAGAGCATGACTCATCCACAAAAGCTGCCTCAGCGTGCTTAATGCCCAGACACGTGAGGCAACAATCGTGACCATCACCCGGCGCCAGGTAACGACCGCATCCAGAAGCGCACGGGTGGAAGAGCATGTTTAAACGCCGCGTCTTTATAAAGACGTCCACCCGTGAAAGCTCTTTTAGGAAACTGCTGAGTGCTGAGGCGCACAGGGGAGATGGCCGCAGCAACACAGAAGGGGGTAGTGCAGCCTAATGTGTGCTTTTTTTCCCATTTGACAAGGAGACCACCGCCGCTGAAGCGCCGTGCCGCCAACACACGAGCAGGTGCTGCTTTCTGACTCATTTCTGTCTGTATCTTGCTTGCAGATTTGATCGGCTCCGAAGCGAAAAGCTGACTATGCGTTGCACCTGCTGCATATTTATACTCGCGCTGTGATCAGCGGCAGCTGGAGGCAATCATCGTATGCCAATGTACATTGGCTCGTTTAGTTTACACTCGAAGCAGATTGGTCTCTCTAAGTGAGATCCCAATTCGTGACTCGAAGTGACCGACTGAATGGGGAACTCACGTTACTTGTAATGCGTTACCCCCAACACTGGTGATTATTAATGACGACGTATGTCTGATGAGTTTAATCATTGAAGATTTCATGTTTAATATGTTCATGTTCAGATACTGCTGACGGTTCATTTTAACTGCCTGTTAATATAAGAGCGATAAACATAATTTTTAATCTAATAAGTATATTGTAGAATTGTGGTGGGTTTAATAAAATGTGTGTTAACTGAATGCAAGCTGTTTAAAAAGCTGAATGAATGAACATTAGTGAATGAATGATGACGTCAAATCAGTGATTTGAAAAGTGGGTGGAGGTTTTATACACAGGTTTTATACACTTTATACACTGAAGAAGGCTTGCGAGCCAAAATGTTTGTGTCTTTGTTCTCTGGTGATGAATTAATAAAACGAAAAGAAGACAGAAAGACATGAACATCTTGGATGACAAGGGGGTGGGTACATTATTTGTGAATTGTTGTTCTGGAAGTGGACTTCTCCTTTAAGTATAAAGTACAGCAAGTGCAGGAAGTCACAAAGTCTGATGTAATTAAAAAATATATATATAGAAGGGTTAATTATTTAAATACTTACCTAAGAAATAAATAAGTTCATTCATAATAATATAAAACAATAAAAAAAAAAAAAGCATTAAATATTTTGGGATTTAATTTCAAAACTACATTATTTAAGTTTTATCTTAAATTAACTGCAGAAGATGCTAAATATATTCAGCCCAGACAGACTTGCTGCTGTAGTTTTCTTACTCTACGTTTACTCAGCATCGCTTAATGCACAGCTCTATTTTCACACCGACTCATCAGATGTTTTGTTCTGACTGTTGCTAGAGTTATCAAAGTCAATCATAGCGATGACTCGCGCCACAGTTTAGTGGATTCACTCGCATTTGTCATTCCTGAAATAGTATATGTGGACGTTTAGTCCTCATAGACAAACAAAACTTTTCTTCAAATCGTAAATTAATTTTGAAACGAAGCAAAGAGCGCTCCCCTTATAAAACAGCTGATTTTGAAAGCTGACCAGAAATGACTGAGTTGTCTTATCTAAAACCAGGAAGTAACTGTGTATATAGTCCACTGTCCAATACTCACTTGCTTGAGTCCCATTTGAAAGATCGCTTTCTGTGGCTGGGGTGTACAAAGAAATAATAAAATAATAATTAAGTAATATCCATTGACATGCTTAAAAGAAAACGTCTGAATGTAATGAATGTATGCATTTTAAGAATTATTACTTGAAGACTATATGACAACTGTAACCAGCATAAATTCAATTTTTCCAATGTCACAAGCTCAAAAGGGCATCTGTTCATACAATTAAGACTGGAATCACAACACCTTACTGATGAAACAATAACATATTACATTACACAATATAACTCTGTATGTTTCATACTCAGGATGAGACTGTAAAGGTTGCTGACCTACAATATACCACATTAACAATAAAAAATAATAAACTGTCCATGATTGAATTGCTGTATGAGTAAAATTTTGTCTCTTGTTTTTGTCTTTTACTATGTTCTATTTGCCAGTGTAAATTTTAACACGTAGATGCTGATGTTTGACTCTTTGGATCCGATATGAAATATGCGCAATTATTATTACAATACACTACATTAACAGTAAAATGAATAAAATACAGATATAATTTTCCTATTACCACATTTACTTAATCGACTTAAAACGTAAGTTTTCTTTAGGACTTCTGCATAAAGTGGCGTCATTTGATGTGGTATATATGCGTAGAGATTCCTGAAACTCTTACAGAAACCTCTCATTCTTGTCAGAAACTGAGAAACAAAACAATTGCAACATTATTTAAATTGCGGCATTAACATGCAATTTTATGTTAACAACATACAATTTAATATGCAAAGCCTGATAATGACAGGAGAGTACCTAAACACGTAACTGGACATTAAATGCTGACGACGAAACACTATCGTAACTGTTGAGGCTAATGGTACCTAGTTAGTGACGTTATCTCATAAACAACATCGGAATGGTATTCCTGATAATCGATAACTTCGTGTTTGTGCTGCCTTGCAATTTTAAGTTTAGCCAACATAAAATGTTAAGTTGTGCTACATGAAAACGTGGATATTTGAGTTGACTCAGGATGTGACTGTAAAGGTTACTGACCTGTCGTATTCTGTGCATTCAACCCCTGAGGAGAAAAGCACAGTGCATTAACAACGATGAAAACTCAAGTATGAAATTCTACATTGCCAAAAAATGACTTAAACCTTGACTTGAACTCATTAACAAATGACTTCAGACTTGAACTGAACTTGAATTCAGACGTAAGTGACCAACGACAGTGAAGTCAAAACATATTTTTCTATATACCGCCATTTTGTGAGGTTATTTCATCAACCTGATATCATGACATTTTTAAATTCCCCACGAACTGCGAGAAGGGGAGGAGGATTGGCAACTATTTTTAAAGAGAACTTTTCTTGTCGGGCTCTGAAACTTTGAACTTCAACTCCTGACACTGGGCACTGTTAATCCGTTGGTGACTGCATTGATTTATCGACCCCCAAAACCTCACAAAGACTTTCTTGCTGATTTTTCTGCATTTTTAAGTGGTATTATTCACATGAATATATAATGTTCATGTGTGTTGTCCCTCTAATCTGTTGGCTAAGGACTTCATCAGCCTTATAGACTCATTTGATTTAATTCAACTGGTGAAAGGTCCCACTCATTCACATGGACATACACTTGACCTTGTGCTGTCCCGTGGTTTTTCAGTGTTGGACACTGAATTAGATGATTATAGTTTCTCAGATCATAAACCTATTCTATTTACAGTTCCTTTGTCATCTCCAGTTGTTAAATCATGTAAACCTGCCTGTATGACTCGAATAATATCCTCCACTAGTGATGCTTTCTCATCAATGTTCAAAGAGTTTTCTCAGTCTTTAGTTTCCTTTCCATCTGATCAAAGTGCTGAAAAGCTTATACATTCTTTTAATGATGTCTGCACTAATATTTTGGACTCCTCTGCAGTTTAAAAAATCCAAACCAAAGACTGTACCTTGGCTAAACGATGCTACACGTGCTCTTAGACAGACTTGTAGAAGAGCTGAAAGATGGTGGAAGAAAGATAAGCTTCAGATTTCTTATGAAAGTCGTAAGATGGGCTAAGTCTATGTATTTGTCTGAGCTCATTGTTAAGAATGTTCATAGACCAAGAATGCTTTTCAGTACGATAAATGCTGTGGTGAATCCTCCTGTTTCTAATTACCTTTCTGAAACAGTTGAGATGTGTGAAAGTTTTTGTCATTTTTTTTGAAGAGAAGATAAAGAAAATTAGGCAGAATATTAGACCTTCTACTTACGATCCTGCTGTTTTTTCAAATCCTAGTGCTATCTTTAGCCAGTTTAGCTCCGTTTCCATTTCTGTTATACATGATATTGTTAATCAACTAAAGCCGTCTGGGTCTCCTTGTGATGTTATATCTCCCTGTCTTTTTAGAGAAGTTTTTGATGTGGTTGGGCCTGTTTTTCTAGTTTTTATTAATAAGTGCCTGGAATCAGGAATTGTACCTGATTGCTTGAAGCATGCCACTGTTAAACCTCTTTTGAAAAGTCCTAGTCTGGATCCAACAGTCTTATCTAATTTCAGGCCTATCTCTAATATTTCTTTTTTATCTAAAATTTTTCAGCAGATGCAGAGATTTTTGAATGACAATAAGATTTTTGACATTTTCCAGTCAGGTTTTAGAAAGTTTCACTCTACAGAGACAGCACTTATAAAGGTGATGGTAAATGATGTTTTAATGGTCACTGACTCGCGTGACTCTGTTGTGCTGGTACTATTTGATTTAAGTGCGGCATTTGATACAGTTGACCATGAGGTCTTGCTTGCTCGGCTAGAGCAAGTTGTGGGCATCAGAGGAACTGTATTAAGTTGGTTTCAGTCATATCTTAAAAATAGAAGCTTCTCAATCAATATTGGGCAATATTATTATTTAGGGGCGGTCCCCCTGTCTTGTGGGGTCCCCCAGGGCTCTATTTTGGCCCCTTTATTGTTTTCTTTATATATGCTTCCTTTAGCCTCTATCTTTAAAAAAAGCATGGCCTGTACTATCACTGCTATGCGGACGATACTCAACTTTATTTGCCCTTGAAACACAGAAATGGTGTAGACTCCCTCTGTGTCTGTCTTTCTGATGTTAAAGCCTGGATGTCTTTGAATTTCTTAAAACTTAATGAGAGTAAAACAGAGATCATTGTGTTTGGCTCTTCTGATGTCCCAAACACTCACCATGGAAATTCTAGTGTTTTATTTTCTTCAGTTAAATCATGTGTAAAAAACTTGGGCGTCTTATTTGATAGTGCACTCAAATTTGATAGGCAAATAAATTTAGTTGTTAAATCATGTTTTTACCAATTAAGAGCATTGGCTAAAGTGAAGACTTTTCTTTCTTTTAAGCATTTCGAAACTGCAATTCATGCTTTTATTTCTTTTAGACTTGACTATTGTAATTCCCTATATCTGGGAATTAACAGTTCATCAATATCAAGATTACAAATGGTCCAAAATGCAGCTGCACGTCTTTTAACAGGTGTTCGCAAACACGAACATATTACTTCTGTGTTAAGGTCTTTACATTGGCTCCCAGTACGCTTTAGAATTGATTTTAAAGTGCTTATGCTTGTTTTTAAATGTTTAAATGGCCTCGCTCCCTCCTACCTTTCTGACTTGTGTGAATATCATCCAGAAAGAACTCTTAGGTCTGCCAACCAGAGTTTGTTAACTGTTCCAAAGTCAAAATTAAAATCTAGGGGTGATCGAGCTTTTGCTATAGCCGCACCTAAACTTTGGAACAAGTTACCGATCCATATTAAAACTGCACCGACATTGCATATTTTTAAATCAAAGTTAAAAACATACCTATTCAACATAGCATATGATTCGTGATGTATTTTGTTGTCTGTTGTTTGTTTGGTTTGTATACATGTTTTTAAAAGTCTTTTAGAATATTGTACAGCACACTGGTCAACTGAAGTTGTTTTTAATTGTGCTTTATAAATAAAGTGAGATTGAGATGATTCAGTTTAACGTACTAATCCAAGTCGTTTGACAATATAAACCTATTAACGACAAAACCTTTGTTTGTAAAAGCCTCTCGTTCATCTGTAAAATCCGTGCCGCTACATAATATTATATATATAATAAAACGACAATTTTACGTGACCCACTTTGTGACGAAATCTGAAATGTATCTAACATTTGGAAATTATGATAACAACACACACGATCAGTTGAGATTTCCTGTGAAGCTTTTTGTGTAATATTTAGTGTAGAGCTAAATATATTTGCCAAAGCACGCATTTAATTTATTTGGTTACGTTGTTCCGTATGTAAATTTTTATGTTGTTTTTGTTATATTTACCCAACCATAAACCTCTGTCACTTAAAGGCTAAAATTTGATCAAATACTCTGTTTTACCACAAGATGGAGACAATGTCTTTTTTGTGTGTCTTTTGACCAGTCCTTTTAAACAAGAACATGCAAAATGCCTCGTTATTACAAATGAAATGCTGTCTTTTCACAATTATATCTCTTTTTTTAGTTTCGTTGACAGTGACTGTTGTGAATGCGTTCATACTTTTCTCTGCATCCGAAATAATGAGATACAGTGAAGTACTTTTCAAAAGGATGTTCAGGGGAAGTATTATATACAATGAACATCTCATTTCATAAAAAAAAAAACATTAAATAAAGTTCTTCCCCCTTGGCTTTATAATACAAACACTGACACGCAATTATCCAAATAACACAGGTGAGACATCAAACGAGTAACGACGTCACCAAACCAACTTCCTTGTCACAAACAAAGAGACTGTTAAATAGCAGAGAGAAACTCAAAGAGGGAAACTTTCCAAAAACTACCCGCTATAGCAATTAAATATTAGCTATACTGTTAAATATAAAACCATGATAATCTTGGCATTAAGATGCTTTACTTTAAAATCAAAATGACGAAGGAAGTCCACACAAGTCCACAGGATGGAACAAAATTAATTAAAAAAAAAAAAAAAGAGTTACCTATTCTTAATATATAACCTATAGTCAGCAGGGCTGTATATCTATCTATCTATCTATATATATATATATATATATATATATAAAATAAAATAAAAACTACTCAAATAAATAACTGCTTCCACTTCTAAAACTACTTTGTTTAATCACTTCTGGCATTTTTCTGTATTTTCTGTCTTTAACTATGAATAATAATTACAGTAGATTACATAAATCACTTTTTTTATAATAATAATTATTATGTGTCAGATCAACCTTTTATCAATCTTAGTGTTCCTGTAGCTCACAAATAAATACATAAATAAGTAAATACAGCTGTATGCCAAATGCATATTCATGTTATTAATGCAAAAACTGAAGAAAAAAAAATGCTGTGATAGTGTTTTGAGATAAAATCAAATCAAAAAAGCTCTTAATAATAATTATTATAATTATTATTATTATGGTTATTATTATTACTATGTATTTATTTATTCAGTCAGCCCCCATTTTCTGCATCAAATAAGTAAATAAATAAATAATGAATAAATAAATAAAATAATTTGGTTATCATTTCCTAGGGTACATACTATTTATTATTATTATTATTATTTATTTATTTATTCAGTCCGTATAAATAAAGAATACATAAAAAAATAATTTGGTTAGCAAATGGCAGCGTCATTGGTATCATCTCCTAAGGTACATACTTTATTATTATTATTATTATTATTACTACTACTATTTTTTCAGTCAGTCCCCTTTTTTTTTGCATCAAAACAGTAAATAAATAAATAATACATAGATAAATAAAATACAATTATTTGGTTAGCAAATGCCAGCATTATTGGTATCATTTCCTGGATACTATTTTTTTTTCTTTCTTTCTTTCTTTCTTTCTTTCTTTCTTTCTTTCTTTCTTCTTTATTCAGTCAGTCAGTCAGTCAGTCCCCATTTTCTGCTTCAAAAAATAAATAAATAAATAATACATAAATAAATAAAATAAAATAATTTGGTTAGCAAATGCCAGCATTATTGGTATCGTTTCCTGGATACAATTTTTTTCTTTCTTTCTTTCTTTCTTTCTTTCTTTCTTTCTTTCT
Source organism: Labeo rohita (assembly GCF_022985175.1). NCBI lineage: Eukaryota > Metazoa > Chordata > Actinopteri > Cypriniformes > Cyprinidae > Labeo > Labeo rohita. The sequence continues at coordinate 5,625,423 of NC_066893.1, forward strand.
TTGTTTATTCAGTCAGTCAGTCCCCATCAAAAAATAAATAAATAAATAATGCATAAATAAATAAAGCCAGCGTCACTGGTATTCCTTTCCTATTATTATTATTATTTATTTATTTATTTATTTATTTAGTCCCCATTGCCTGCATCAAAAAAGTAAATAAATAAATAATACATAAATAAATAAAATAAAATAATTTGGTTAGCAAATGGCAGCGTCATTGGTATCATTTCATAGGGTACATACTTTATTATTATTATTATTATTATTATTATTAATTAATTAATTAATTAATTTGTTTATTTATTTAGTCAGTCCCCATTTTCTGCATCAAAAAATAAATAAATAAATAATGCATAAATAAATAAAACAAAATAATTTGGTTAGCAAATGGCAGCATCACTGGTATAGTTTCCTAGATACTATTTCTTTCTTTCTTTCTTTCTTTCTTTCTTTCTTTATTTATTTATTCAGTCAGTCTCCATTTTCTGCATCAAAAAATAAATAAATAACTAATTGGTTATTACTTATTATTGGTATCGTTTCCTAAGGTACATACTAGTAAAAACAGTTGGATTAAGCACATCAACTGTTACACATAAACAGGCTTGCAAACAGTGAACTTGTTTTTCTAAATGAAATTTACATAGCTTGACTTACCAGAGCCATGGAAAAATTGTTTGTAAGAGGAAACTATTTGACTGTGCTAATAAAGTAGTTAATTATTTTACTGCCAAAGTAAGAGTCAAGATTTTAACCTGTACAGACAATATAGGAGCAAAACCTTCCTTATTATGTCAAGTCACATTTGTTTATCTGCTGCTTTTACATTATTTGTACTATAGTTCCTTACGAGATTTACCTTACTTCCCTACATACTATATTCGCTCTGAGTCCACTACAACTAATAACAATTGAAGAGCTATAAAATAACTTTCGAAAGCAACACAAAATGGATTCAGTGGTTGAATACAGTCTGGTTTATCACAAGCTTATGTACTGGAATATGATACGCGTTATGGTATGAAACTGAGACACACAGGCGCACACAGTATCTGTTCTGTGCAAGCTAATTTATACCTACAAGCTTTCCAGGATTGTAAAGTTTTCATAAATTAACCATGCAAAATAGTGCACGTCTTTCTTATCAAACCAAATACAAAATCAACCAAATAACCCTGGCATCATATTAAAATGATTTCGTGAGAAGCAAAGGGAAGTTGCTGACTTCAAAAAATGCAAATTGTTAAAGAGAATACACCCGCCAACAAGGGCAAAAAAAACATAGTAATGCATCACTAGTTAATTGTAGTTTCTAAATGACTGTCATCCTGCTGATGCAAACACGTGAGGAGACTAGTTGCTCTTTTCCATGCAATGGACCCTTCTCACAAGCCTGTGATGAAATGATGATTATGATGGTTGTGACTATTTCCCAGTTTAAATCTTGCTATTCTGACTTTTTTTCTTGCAATTGCGTGTTTGTATCTCACAATTGTGATTTTATTTCTCAAAATAAACAGTTTAAATCTTGCAATTCAAAATTACGATATTATTTTGATATTATAGTATAAACATTTTTTATATTGTATTTATTATTATATTAATCTTTAATTTTAACACTTTGTATTATTATTATTATTATTATTATTATTATTATTAGTTTATTTCATTTTACATTATAATTTTAATTTAGTAAAATAATTCTATTTTTTATGAATTTTATATGAATTATTATCTTATATATTAACTATTACATATTTTATATTATATTTATTATTATATTAATATTTAATTTTAACACTTTATTATGATTATTAGTAGTAGTAGTTTATTTCATTTTACATTATAATTACAGTTTTATAATAGAATTGTAATTTTTTATTACATTTTATATGAATTATTATCTTAATATATATTAACTATTACATACTTTATTATTATTAATTATTATTATTATTATTATTATTTAATTTTACAGTTTTAGTCATTTCAGTCATTATTTTGTCATGCAACAAAGTTGAATATAACATTTACACTCGGTATTATTATTATTATTATTATTATTAAAATAACTGTATTTTTTATTTAATTTTATATTAATTATTATATTATATATTAACTATTATATATTTTATATTGTATTTATTATTATATTAATATTTAATTTTAACACTTGGTATTATTATTATTATTAGTTTATTTCATGTTACATTATAATTACAATTTTGTAATATAATTGTATTTTTGTTAGATTTTAATATGAATTATTATCTCATTATATATTAACTACTACATACTTTATATTGTATTTATTATTATATTAATATTTAATAAATATTAATTTACAGTTTTACAGCTTTAGTCATTTCAGTCATTATTTTGTCATGGCAACAAAGTTGAATATAACATTTACACTTGGTATTATTATTATTATTATTATTATTATTATTATTAGTTTATTTCATGTTACACTATAGTCATAATTTTGTAATATAATTGTAATTTTTTGTATTACATTTTTTATGAATTATTATCTTATTATATATTAACTTATTATCTTATTATATATTAACTATTACATATATTTTATATTGTATTTATTACTATATTAATATTTAATACATTTTAAAACATTTATACAGTTATAGTTATTTCTCATTTGTAATAATTTTTGTATTACGTATTATTTTATGTTTTATATTATATCTATATTATTACAGTGTGTGTATATATATATATATATATATATAGTTTTTCATCATTTTTATTTAATTTTATATGAATTATTTATTTTATTATATATTAACGATTACATATTTTAGTATTAATTATATATTTTATATTATATCTACATTACTACAGTATATATAATATATTCATATATTATTATTATTACTATATATATATAAATATATATATATATATATAAATATATATATATATATATATATTACATTATAATGTAACATCATATATTTTTAATAATTTAATTATTTTATTAAACATATTGCTCATGTCTCATCTCTAAACTTTTGAAACTTTTGAAGTGAGGGACAGCAGAAATAAGTAGAAATTAATTTCTGTGGTAATCAACGTTATGCCACAAGTGCTATCAGGTGAGATCGACTAAATATTTGTTTAAGCCTAATAAAGATCTAAAAACAGGAATATGTTAAAAGTAGTCAAACCTTAGCCTTATGTGAGGAACAAATTAAAATTTAAGTTATTAATCACATTTGTTTGGTGAGTGAAAAAAATGCATTGGACCACACAAACTGAATTAAAATTAAATTACGTCCACTTAAAATGACGGTTTAGCAGCAATAAGAGCCTATTCATAATTTCAAAAAGATAAAGTGTCTATTTAGCAGAGCTAAACCATCAGGCCCGACTCAAACACTGCTGGATTTTTCAAAATTATATTCCTGACCTTCACATACTGAACTCACTGGCCAGAATGGCAGCAGCAGAACTTCCTGTGGGCCGGGAGAACAGGGCGGCCGAAGTGATCGAGTGGTGGGAATAACAGGAAAAGAATGAAGTAAACTTCTTAAGGCTGGGCTTTCCAGCACCGTGACCCCAGACCGTCTGGCCTCAGACTCAGGTTCACACTTTGATATGGACAAAAGGCCAATTTCTGTTCTTTTTAAGACCTTATTGTTTAACTCTCAGAACAGAAGGCGGTTCGTAACCTACATACGTAAGTATGTCCAGCAACCGGCTACATAATTTGTTATGATTGGCTCAGGGCCTGAATTATGCTCCAACACAGTCATAACAAACATTGTATGGCCTACAATTGTAATCTATCAGAAAGTCAGTTGATATGGTGACTAAAAAAACCTCAGAACATCAGCTCTCATCTTCTCTGCCTTGAACAGCAAGCACACTTGCATTTGTTCCCAGTAATTTCACCTACTTTCCATTGAAATCTGGCAAAATCAAAAACAACTTCACCATAACTAATATGGAAATAATACACTTCAAAAGAATCTGCTTAAGTGTGAACTGAATGGAATTCTTTCAATCTCTTAGTTGCATGTTAACTGCAATTACATGAATATGCCTTCATTTAAATTTATATTAAATGCACTTGGTTGCACTTTGGAGTACTTAAGTACAGTATAGGATTTAAGTACATCTTAAATTGTGTTAAATTGTGTACATCTTAAACATCATCAGAATTGTGAGTTTAAGTCTAGCAATCCTGAATTCCTTCTCGCAATTGCAATTTTCTATCTCACAATTCTGACTTTATTTTACAAAAGTGAGTTTATATCATGCAGTTCTGATTTTGTAACTCAATTGCATTTTATAAAGAATCGTGAGATAAAAAAAGTCAAAACTGTGACTATTTCCCCGAATTGCGACTTTATTCTACAGAATTGAGTTTATATCATGCAATTTTGACTTTGTAACTCAATTGCGTCTTACAAAGTCAGAATTGTGAGATATAAACTCGCAATTGCAGAGAACTGCAACTTTGATTTTTTTTTTTTTTTCTCAGAATTGCAACTTTATTTTTCAGTTACAAGTTTAAATCTCACAATTGACCTTTTTTTTGCAATTGCAAGTTTAAAGGTCACGATTCTGACTGTATTTCTTAGAACTGCGACTTTATTTTACAGAACTGAGTTTAAATTGTGCAATTTTGACTTTGTAGCTCACAAATTCATCTTATGAAGTCAGACTTGTGAGATTTAAACTCGCAATTGCAGAGAAAAAAAGTGACTTTATTTCTCAGAATTGCAACTTTGACTTTTTTTCTCAGATGCAATTTTGACTTTGTAACTTAATTGCATCTTATGAAGTCAGAATTGTGAGATATAAACTCGCAATTGCGAGAAAAAAGTCAGAATTGTGATTTCTTTCAATTATGAGTTAAATCTTGCAATTTTGACATTTTTCTTGCAATTGCAAGTTCATATCTCAATTCTGACTTTATTTCTCAAAACTGCAACTTTATTTCTCAGAATTGAGTTTATATCATGCAATTTTGACTTTGTAATTCAACTGCATCATGTGAAGTCCGAATTGTGAGATATAAACACAATTCTGAGAAAAAAAAGTCTGAATTTGTGACTATTTCTCAGAATTGTGATTTTATTTCCTAAAAAATTCTCAGTTACAAGTTTAAGTCTCACACTTCTGACTGTTTTTTGAAATTGCAAGTTTATATCTCACAATTCTGACTTTATTTCTCAAAACTACAACTTTATTTCACAGAACTGAGTTTATATCATGCAATTTTGACTTTGTGACTGCATGCTACGAAGTCAGAACTGTGAGATATAAACTCGCGATTGCAAAAAAAGGTCAAAATTGTGACTTTATTTCTCAGAATTAAGTTTAAATCTTGCATTTCTGACTTTATTCTCACAAATGCACGTTTATATTTTACAATTTCTCAATTTCTCAGAAATGTAACTTTATTTCTCAGAATTGCAACTTTTATTTTTCAGAATTACGAGTTTAAATCACACAATTCTGACTTTTTCTCGCAATTGCGAGTTCATATTTCACAATTCTGAGTTAATTTCTCAGAACTGCAACTTTATTTTACAGAATTCAGTTTTTATCATGCAATTTTGACTTTGTAGCTCACAACTGCATCTTATAAAGTCAGAATTGTGAGATACTTTATTTCTCACAATTGCTGACTTTTTTTCTCAGAATTGCAAAAAGTGACTTTATTTCTTTTTTTCAGAAGTTTGCAACTTTATTTTTACTTTATTTTTCTTCTTACAATTTTTACTTTGTGACTCAGAATGAAGTCAGAAGTTTAAATCTCACAAAAAAATTCTGATTGTGACTTTTTTCTCAGAATTAAGTTTAAATCCACATTTTCTGACTTTATTCTCATAAATGTATGTTTTATATCATACAGTTCTGACTTTGTAACTCTCAATTTCGAATTCATATTATTCAATTCTTAGAAAGAAAAAAAAAAAACATAACTTTGAGATAAAAAGTTGCAATTACGTTTTTTGTTATTTTTATTCAGTGGAAGAAACAAGATTCCATATGAAATAATAAATAATAAACATTTATGGTAAACTAAAATATAATTTAATGTCATTTCTGTTAAAACTTGCATGTGATGTTTTTTAAATATATTTGAAAATACACATTTAATTTGCAATTTGGTACATTTAAAACATTCAATTTAAACGTAATGTTAGATATAATTTAAAAAGAATATTAAGTACTATACATGTGCTTTAGACATCACAACTAAATAATAGGGGTGTAAGAAAATATCGATACGTGTGTATCGCGATATTTTGTTTGGCAGTACTGTATCGATCCTCAAAAACACATTTCTCATTTTTTTCTCACAATTACAAGTTCATGTCGCTTAATTCTGACTTTATTTCTCAGAATTGAGTTTATTTCATGCAATTTTGACTTTGTAATTCAATTGCATCATATGAAGTTCGAATTGTGAGATATAAACACAATTCTGAGAAAAAAAAAAAGGCTGAATTGTGACTATTTCTAAGAATTGCGACTTTATTTCCTAAAAATTACGAGTTTATATGTCACAATTCTGACTTTATTTCTCAGAATTGCGACTTTATTTTACAGGATTTAGTTTTTATCATGAACTTTTCTCAGAAATGTGACTTTATTTCTCGGAATTGCAACTTTTATTTCTCAGAATTACGAGTTTAAATCTCACAATTCTGACCTTTTCTAGCAATTGCGAGTTTATATTCTGAGTTAATTTCTCAGAACTGCAACTTTATTTTACAGAATTAAGTTTATATCATACAGTTCTGACTTTGTAACTCAATTTCGAATTCATATTATTCAATTCTTAGAAAAAAAAAACACAACTTTGAGATAAAAAGTTGCAATTACGATTTTTGTTATTTTTATTCAGTGGAAGAAACAAGATTCCATATGAAATAATAAATAATAAACATTTATGGTAAACTAAAATATAATTTAATGTCATTTCTAGGGATGTGACGAGATCTTGTGGCAGGAGATCTCGCGAGAATATCCTAGCAAAATATTTAGCAGTGCACGATTAATCCTTAAAATATCGAGGTGTCGATTCAAATACCTATGCGATCTTATTCCTGAATGACAACGATTTAGCTATGTCTATTAGGACTGTTTCACATCGCGAGTGTCAGTGGAGCGTGAGAAGCAGGTTTTGTCGCTGCCCATGTTAATGAATCAGAGGGTCGGGGTAAATGTGAACACAGAAAGAGCAACACAAACAGTCCTTTCAACCACATTATAATCATTATTTCTGTGTTACAGACATTTAAATAACAGAAGTAGGGGATAAAAGTTTATAGTTTGGGTATAAACAGTAGTGATCAAAACAAAAGTATCTTAACACTTGTATGTATAGTAACGCTTATCGTCTTCCGCCAGGAGGTGGCGACAACTGCCTTTTAAAAAAAGTATGTTATTGAATCATTAATTCAGGAGATTTCAATAGTCAAACAAGTCTTAATGAAGTGAGACACTGACTCCTTCATTGAATGTTTTTTTTTTATTATTTTGTTTAAATGAATATATGTTTTTAAAGGCTTAAGCAATAAACAGTTTGTCAGAACCACGAGTAAATTTTGTTATTTTGTTTAGTTTTCTAATCTTTTTTTCTCCAGAATCGTGAGAGAATCATGGTCTCCAATTTATTAAAAACAACTAGGATTCTCAATTTATCCAGAATCGTGAAGCTCTTGTTTAAATGTTGTTTATTACAGCATATAATTCATTAAAATGGAAGTTTAATTTCATAAAGTTCAAAATGCACCTTAATTTTTTTGCATTTTGTCTTTTTCAGTTAAATAAAAAACTATTTTTTCCTATATATTTCATCATTGCGGATTTCTTAAGAAAAGTTTAAAAATCTCGTCTCGTCTCGTTCTCGTGAACCCAGTCTCGTGTCTCGTCTCGTGGGATAAGTGTCTCGTCACACCCCTGGTCATTTCTACTGAAACTTGCATGTCAAGTTTTTTAAATACATTTGTAAATACACATTTGCAATTTGGTACATTTAAAACACATTCAATTAAAATGTAATATCAAATATAATTTAAAAAGAACATTAAGTACTTTACATGTGCTTTAGACATCACATCAAAATAAGTGCATAAATGACAAAAGATTCTTAAAAACTCAACTGTACTTTTGAATTTGGCATTAATACAAAATGCATGTTTTAATAGTGTACCATCTTCTGGTACACTTGTTTCAATATATTAATATTATATTATATTATCTTCAAATACAACATTTATTTATTTATTTATTTTTGCAAGTGCACATTTAATACAATTAAAACCAAAAGTACAGCAAAAACATTTAGCATTTTTGTCATTTACTCATGTAAATTAGCCGTCCCATACTTTTATTGTCCTTGTGAGTAATATGAGGGAAACTTGAGAGGATCCTGATATCAAATGTATAAATCAATATGTTTTTTTAAGGCTGGATCTTTTTAATAAATTTGTTAAGTCAATTTGTTTAAGACTCGGACTTATTCAGTGCTTCCTAACTCGAATCAATGATGCAAATTTGAGTCTGTTCATCAAACAAAGCTTATCGCATGACTTTAGAAAGCTAGGAAAATACTGCACACATCATGTTGACCAATGTTATGATGCTACTGTGGTGCTTTTGTGTCCTTTGCAAAGCTCAATGCAACTGCATGTAAAAGACTGAACAAAACAATATTAAAAAATATTTTTCTCAGTTGTTTGAAATTACACAAACATGCAATGCAGTATATAGATACATAATTGTATCTACACATTGGATATGTGTATGTATAGCATATATATAATGTACAGTAGTACTCCATTAAACATTAATAAATTGCTAAAGCATTTATTATTTTCAGTAAGTAGAAGGAGAGAAAATAAAAAATTGCTCTATGCATTCATATGCACTTATTCCAATCACATCACATGTCATAAAACAAGTCATTTTACAATTGTGACTTCGTGCAGTAAGTACTAACTTCTCAAGAAGATTGTCGGGCACACAAATTATGGATATCTTCTTGTAAATCAGCCAAAAACAAAAAAAAAGATAATGTCTGGAGACAATTTCAAAGTGTAACTGGTTCTTCACAGCTTATCTAAAATCCTGAATCTGCTTTGAATTAGACTTTTACAAGATATTACAGATCAGCAAATGGTTTTTCAGCACTGTTATGTCATACCAGTGAACGCAGAATGTAATTTAGCTGAATGTAATCTGTACACGTAACGCGCAGTTGAAATGTAAAAATATGCAATTCATTACACAACAATATATAAACACAGGCATCTCAAAACAAATGCTGCACAGGCATTTCTCACAACGAACTGTTTGACACTTTTTTTTGTTTTAATGAATGGGTGTTTTAGCGGATGTATACTATGAAGTCAGTTCTCCTCATCACGCAGGTGTAAGACCAGAATAACCACAGGTTCGTCACATCAGCTACAGAGGCACAAAATCTATCACTAGGGTGATACTTTTTTAAAAAGTACTATTATGCATACTTTATGTATTAATATGAACACATAAGATACTAATATGCATCTTTTAGGGGTAAAGAAGGTCCAAAAGTGTAACTTTTGAAAAGGCACCGCCCCAGTGACAGCGACATGATCCACTAATAGTGTCTAAATACTTTTTATTTGTCATTTACAACTTTTTTGTAATAATATAATATTAGTAAGTTATAAAATGCAATGGCATTTGTACTTTTTCATTGTCTGTTTGGGGCCAACCAAACAAATGAATCAGATAAATATTTTTCATATTTTTGCAATAACATCCAAAATATGGAACATTTAGTTTTGCTCCTATAGTAAAACCATGAGTAACTGTCGTAAGGGAATATTTCTGGGATTACTTTACATAGAAGGAAATACAAAATACTAAACAGATATTGTTTCAAGAAGTTTTGAATAAGCAACATGATGACAAGAGCAACCCGTGTCATTCAACCAACAAAATATAAGTTCTCTATTTGCAGACGAGATTTCAGTAACATTAAGAGTTAACAGCAACAAGTGCTCGCATGCACTATTAGTGTTTTATCTTCACAGTCAATCAGTCATCATACTAATATATTTATGCAAAATAAAGAACATATCTTACCCGAAGAATGACAATGATCAGAAGCGCTGTGCCTTTACAAACAGTTTTGATAGAAAGACATCCCATCTTCTCTCAGGGATCGTGATATTCCCGAGCAGCGGATCTTCAAATCATCTTCAGAAAAGTTTCCCCGCGACTTTTTCCTCACTTTCTTAAGCAGCTCTTCTGACCGCACCAAGCACTAATGTGAAATGTGTGAACTCTCACAGAAGGTGGAGCTGATTGACTGCTGTCACCACAGTTTAATGTTGCACTAAAACTGCACGGTGTTAATGTTCCGCCTCTGCTAAACGGAAACTCATCGCTTCACTCAACGCTTCACTACATCACCACAAATAATGCTTGCCATTCCGCCCCCAGGAAGTTATAATGTCCACTACTTTAAACAGACCACTGTAGAGACCAAACTTATGACAGTGTGGGAAAAGCCAGTGAGCCAATCCGATGAGACCCTGCGAATTGTATTTACATGCTTTACTTCCTTGTAATATTTAGTTGCATGACATAATATAAATTAATATGTGCACCAATAGATGATTTTATATGTCTGATAGCCTAAATGTAGACCTTACTGTAACTTTTATGCTTATCATTTACGTGGATTGAAACTTGCTTTTATTTGGCCCTGTTCTAGCTGTACCAAACACTTCTGCTTTCCTCATAGCGAGCCATTCTGATGAAGATTTGCATAACTCCCACACAAAGTACGTATAGGCCTATAGATGACCAAACAGGAAATGAAATGCATATTTGTGAATATATGATATCAATTATTATGCAAATATGCTGGTTTGTTATCAGTATTTGAAACAGTTGTGCTGCTTATTTGGAATCTGTTTTTTATGAGCATTTTTTGATGAGTAAAAACAATGTAAGTACTTACTGTCACTTTTATGAACTTGACATAACCTTGCTGAATAAAAGCATTCATTTCTCTTTTAAATAAATAAATAAATAAAAGCAAACTTTTGACCAGTAGTGTATATTGTTACAAAAGATTTCTATTTTGAAAAAATGTTGATATTTTAATTTTTTTTTATTCACCAAAGAATCCTGAAAAAAGTATCACAGTATTATTATTATTATTATTATTATTATTAATTATTATTAGTATTATTATTTTAATCAATTACGCTCTCTCTCAAAAAAATGATCATGTGACTGGAGACTGGAGTAATGATGTTGAAAATTCAGCTTATTTTAAAGTATATTAAAATATAAAACAGTTATTTTAAATTGCAATAATAGTTCACAGTATTACTGTTTTTACTATATTTTTGATCAAATAAATACAGCCTTGGTGCATAAGAGACTTCTTTAAAAAACATTACATATCTTACTGATCACAAACTTTGTAATACAATATTTATTACTAAATAAAAAATACTTAGGCCTGTGCTTTTCATAATATATTCAAATACAGGTAATTACAATAAATACATATAAAATGAATAAAAATTAAACAGTGTTATGTGTCAAACACACACATGTTTGTTTTTGTGAATTGTGGGGACTTTCCATAGACTTCTGTAGATTTTATACTGACCAAACGATATTGTCTATCCGCTAACCCAAACCTAACCCTAAACCTAGCCCTCACAGAAAACGTTTGCATCGTTACACTTTCAGATAAACATCATTTACTATTTTCAATATTTTTTTAACATTGTGGGGACCGCAGGCCACAATGTCAGAAATTTCAGGTTTTACTATCCTTGTGGGGACATTTGGTCCCCACAATGTAGCAAAAACAAGTACACACACACACAGCGTCACACCCACAGACTGTTTTGTTGTGTTTTCTATCCCCATGTGCTTCCCAGGACTCCCTCTTATGCCCTTATATGGTCTTGTTCCTGTTCTCGTTTGTCTGATTAGTTGTTCGTCTCACCTGTGTTAGTTAATTATCTAGTGTTCATAAGCCCCAGTCTGTTCACTGTGTCTCTGTTGGCTGTCAATGTGTTAAACATATTCATTGTGTTGGATTTTCCCTGTGCTTCATTTATTAAAGACTTTTAAACATTTCCATGTCTCCTCGCTCCTTCGCCTTGATAGAATTGTGACAGAACAGCTGACCTAAAAAACAGTGTCTTCTGTGTTTTCCCGTGTTTTTTTCCCAGTGTTTTTCTTTGTGTTGTGTTTCCCCGTATGGATTCCCTGGCAGTAAAACTCACCTCCCTCGCCCGCAAAGACCTCTCTGTCTTGGAGTATGCAGCTGAGTTCAGCCAGCTCGCTGTTTTAATTGCATTCGATGATGCTGCGCTGAACTCTTGAATGCCCTTTCCCGGCACGATCAACGAGACAGCGCAATGCCGAGTGCCTGAGCGGAGGATCGCCCCGGAAGCAGAGCTCAACCCGTCATACTAGGTGCGAGAGCCAGTGACCATGCCCACCGCGAGGAAGCAAGCCGTGGATGGTGTGAGTGCGGAGTGGAGCTCCACCCCCTGTACCGCAGCTGGGACTGCTGGACTTTGAGGAAGATTTAATTGACTAGGAAACTGTTTTGGGCTGCGTTTCCCAAAAGCATTGTAAGCCTAAGTTGATCGTAGCTCCATTGGAGGCCAACTTGCTCCCTCTCCTCTCTCCTTCGTTCCCGCTGATCCCGTCCAGCCCTCCTTCGTCTCCGCTAGTCCTGTCCAGCCCCCCAGTGCCCACTCCTCCTGAGTGCCCTCCAGAGCCCACTCATCCTGAATGCCCACCCAGCTGCCCACTCCTGCCTCCTTCACCGCTGTCATCTGGCAGCCCCTCTGCTCACCCTTAGCCCACCATCGATACGGTGTGAGCTCCGCGGGTCCCTCACCTCCCCCTTCAGCCTCTGAAGCCCGGACTCCACTTCAGCCCACAGACCCAGCGGCTCCACCTCAGCTCCTAGCTCCCTCACGTCACCCGTCGATCCACCAGCTCCACCGGGCTCCCCCGTCCCACCGGCTCCGCCTTGATCGGGCGTCGTCCCGCCATCACCTCAGGACTCCGCTTCTCCGGTTTCACCTCGTCACTCTGTCCCACCGGCTCTGTTGGGCTCCTCCCTCCCACCAGCTCCACCTTTGTCCTCAGTCGGTACGGCTCCGTCGCGGATCTCCGCCTCCGTCTTGGTCGGCCAGAGGCTCCACCCTGGCCCCCCGGATCCGTGGCATCCTCCTGGCTCGTTGGTTCTCCATCTCCGCCTCGGGCTCCTCCACCACCTGTTCCGCTGCCGTTGGTCGTTGCTCCTCCCTCTGCCGGCTCCACAGTGGGCTGTCATAATGGCTGTGGCCTGGGTCCCATCTGGCACCGCCTGTTCCAAGTCCCTCCTGTTGTCTCTTTGGCTCCTTCCTCCATTGTCTCCACCCTGGACTTCTTTCACCCTTCTCCCGGTTGTCCGTCCTCCTCCCGAGCCTCTGCCCAAATCCCCACCCATGCCTGCCTCTCTCCTTGGTGTTCCCACAGCCTTCCAGGACTTCCAGGAAGGGAGCGATATGTTACGCCCATTAACTGTTTTGTTGTGTTTTCTCTCCTCATGTGCTCCCTGGAACACCCTCTTGTGTTCTTATATAGTCTTGTTCCTGTCCTCATTTTGTCTGATTAGTTATTTGTCGTACCTGTGTTAGTTATCTAGTGTTTATAAGCCCCAGTCTGTTCATTGTTCTTTTTTGGATTAAATAAATGCAGGCTTGGTGAACAGAAAATACTTCTTTAAAAAACATTAAAAATCTTGGTAGTGCAATTATATCCTCACCGAATTAAGAAGATATTTTGATTAAGAAGATTTATATAATTATATGGTGGTAAATGTTTACACATACTGTTTACAGTGTACTGTATCCAACACCTTGGCTCAACACTATACGCTCATTTCATTGTTATTCACCAGTGTAATCTTTCTCTTCCTGAAGGTTTCCCTAAACCCCCATTCTGAACTTGTTTACTTAAGTTCTGGACGAAAATAGTACTAATTACACTTGTGCAATGCCCATGAGAGGAATGACCATGTTTGCATACAAATATTTAGCAGTTCTAAAGTTTTTCTTGGATATTCCGTGTTTACTATGATGACTGTATGATAACGCTTTCAGAGTTATCTGTGAAGGGGCCATGCAGAGATGCCTACAGGCCCCTGTCCCATGTCCCCTGGGTCTGGGTGTCTCCTCTCAAGGAGGTCATTATCAGCTTTGATTAAAAACCAGTCCCTCTTCTCTCTTTTCTGAGTTGGCTTCATATAAACAAAGAAACCTCTGGCACAAACATACAGATCATATCATAAACCCAATCTCACTTGATTCAGTCTTACTGCCCATATGTCGTGAGTAGTAATGTGAAATTCTTATTTTCAATACAAACCAAGCAGCTTTCTATTAATCAGCGCAGAAACCAACTTGAAGCCTTCGCAAAATCTACATGGCCATGTGAAATAGTAATTGATTAACAGAGCTGGGTAGATTACTTACGAATTGTAATCCGTTACTGATTCCAAATTACATGACAAAAAATGTAGTTAGCAAAGTAATCCATTACATTACACATTTTAATATAAACAGACTACTTTATGATTACTTTTAGATTACTTTTGACCCAACTCATTTTGTCACATTGATTCAAATAGGATAATTTTGTACCATACTGACATAAAAAAATACAAAGAGTAAGAAAATATATTCCATTTATTGATATTAACATCTGGGGTTCACATGCTTTAAAGGGGTCATCGGATGCCCATTTTCCACAAGTTAATATGATTCTTTAGGGTCTTAATGAAAAGTCTATAAGATACTTTGGTTAAAAATTCTCAATGGTTGTGTAAAACAACACCCTTTTTACCTTGACAAAATCAGCTCTGCAAAAATCATCTCATTCTGGTCGAGGCTGCTTTAAATGCAAATGAGCTCAGCTCGCCCCACCTCTCTCTTCTCTCTGCCCATATGAAAAAATACATTATTTAGCAAGCCTGTAACCACCTAAACCAATGATTAAAAAAGCATTTTTGGCAAATTCAGGTCATTTACTACAGAAATATTATGTTTGTGACAGCTGTGGTCCGATCTCCTTAAAACTTCGCATGCTTGTTTAGCATCACCTGTTACATGTGCTCACCAGGTTTTGTGAAGTTTGGAGGTTTTTTCAGGCTTTATAGGAGTTTGGGTAAATTTGGACAGTCCCCTTTTCTGATTGACCCCATTATAGCTTCCCCATTATACCTTGGCCATAAATTTCAACATTTTTTTTTGATAATTATTGGCCTAGAGAGTTGTTCCGCAATGGGTTTTTTTCCAGATTGAGACAAAAACCCAGGACTAGTTCACAAAAGTAGGTTTTTCACATCTTCTCGGTCATTTAACAAACGATTTGACTAGCAGCAGTAGTTCTAGAGGCAACACTGGAATGAGGTCTATCATATGATACAACTATCGTGTATATGTGCAAAAAAACATGTAATGTACAATCGTTTTGTTCCTATGAAAAATACGATGTCGCATTACCTTTGGGGCCGTGAGTCAAACAGGCCCACACAGTTTTGTTTCAATCGTCCTCCGTTAATCTTGTCTAAAGGGTGCTCAAACTTAATCAGCCAATGGCGACCATGTTTTTTTTTTGTTTTTTTTTAGGAGATGCGCAAATGTCCTTATAGACACTTGTGGCACTTTGGACCAAGACTGTGCACAGCGTTTTTCATGTTGATAGAAAAAATGGCTGCATAGTTATAGCCATTTTTATGTTTTTTTCTTTCTTAGAGCACCACCAAGTGGCCACGATCCGTGATTTTCTTCCTGTGACCTCAGATTGAGCTCTTACATACGTGTTCTGAGTTTGACAAAGATATCTCATTTCGTTCAGGAGTTATAGGCATTTTACTAAAAATGGCCCCGCCCCTTTTGAACGTTTGACAATGAATCAAAAGTTAAACTTTTTTTAAATAATTATTGAAATTGACTCTCCAGAGAATCTTTTTGCACTGGTTTGGGTCCAGTCGGGTGAAAATCCTAGGACTAGTTTGCAAAAGTAGTTTTTTTTACGTCTTCTCAATCATTTAACAAACTGTTTAATTGACAGCAGTGGTTCTAGAGGCAACATTGTCCGGAATGAGCATTGCATAAACAGTAGTTTACACCCTTGAAAAATGTGATATATGTTTTGTCCAGCGTAAGCCAAGGATTCTAACGGCACAAGACACTTGAGCCTGTGACTGATGGTTTAGGAGTTATGAGCGATTTTGCACTTTTGATCACTTTAGCGCCCCGTCAGTTCAATTGGGCAAGCCTTGGTGACGTTGTAGGCGGTGAGAATACTATCATCCCTCCAGGTTTCAAGTCTGATCCTTGGCCATTCTAACAATTACTTTTACCGTTATTCTTGTTTTCTTTGTGCACATAAAGTATTCTTGTGGCTTAAATTGGAGGTTGAACCACTTATGTCACATGGTCCTTACTAGACTGTAAAAACTATATGTTAAGTCAACTTAAAATAATTTGTAACCTGGCTACCTTAAAATTTTAGGTTCATTCAACTCAAAAAAAAGTTTGTTCAACTTGAAATATTAAATTATACTAAGTGACAACTTAGATATTTGAGTTGATTCAACTTAAAATTTTAAGGCAGCTGGGTTACTTACCCATCTGTTAAGTTTAACAAACACAAATATCTAAGTTGTTATTTAGTACAACTTAACATTTCAAGTTGACAAAACTTATTTGAGTTGACTGAGCTCATAATTTTAAGGCAGCAGGGTAACAAATTATTTTAAGCTGACTCAACAAATTGTGTTTTTTGTTTTTTACAGTGTACTCGTCTGGGCCTTGAATGTGCCAGTTGCATTGCTGTCAGAAAGCTATTAGATTTAATCAATAATATCTTAATTTGTGTTCTGACGATGAATCAAGGTCTTACAGGTTTGGCACAACATGAAGGTGAGTAATTAAGTTTTCATTTTTAGGTGAACTATGCCTTTAAACAGCAGTTCAATCCATTGAATACCCTGTACTTCTGTCCCTCATAGCCTTGTTTATATTTCTGCCAAAAACTAAACATGGTACCACCCTGACTAAGGTCTAAAGACAATGGGTGCTTTTCAGTGGGAAGGACGTATCCTTGTAAGGCTGCTTACGTTATCTTGGCTTCTACGTCATCATCAACGCTATCGAAGGACATCGCAGTTTGAAGGATCCTTTGTAGGAAGTCTTCATTTCATGTACTTCATTCGACCTATTTTAAAGATGCATCAGGTCCTTCAGTTACCCACAATCCTTGGCACAGATTCCAATTCACAAAAAATAATTTGCTCAAAATGAATTGCCATTGAACTCGTCCAGTTTCAGTCGGTTAATATGAAAAACTGCAATATGTCATGCGATGGTAAAATTATACCTTTTTTAGATTTTGATACCATATAAAAGCTGGTTAAAGCCCTTTCCAAAACTGTTTTTATTTTGTCCATAGCTTGAACATAACCAAAGTTATGTCTGTCTTAAGTTGGCCGATAGCTATAATTTTCAGGAATGGAATTTTGAGAAAACGGGTTTAAAGTGGGAGGACTTTCACTTCACAGGTTTAACGAGAGCTGTCAGGAGCTCTATACTGCATCATTACACAAACAGACTAACGTTACCCTGAAGAGGACAGTTGTTTATCATGGGCATAGTCCCTGAACTTTTGATCACCCCTCGTACGTTTAGATAGCACAAATAGTGTACCTTGTAGTTTACATTTAGAAAAGCGAGCGCAACGCAACTGTTCACAGACTGTGCATCTAACAGACTTTCATTGGACTCCTCCTCTTTAGTAACTTCATCATCCGATCCTTCATCTCTGGATGTGAAATAGTCCATTATAACATAATTTATGGCACTAACATCACCAATTTCATTTTGGGGTGAACTACACCAATACACAAAAATATATCAAAATTACCCTCTTGGAGAGTTTTCATTCAAACACAGTCAGTTGTGTCTTAAGTGAACATAAAAGTTGGTAAAATTAATGAATGCTTGTCAGTATATTAGATCTGTGCATTCGGTCTTAAAGTGACAGCAACCTAATAAACCTGCTGCCGCCTGTGTCATTTAAAGACATATTTCACCCAAAAATTAATGTTATCATTTACTCACCCTTAAGCTGTTCAAAACCAGTATGAATTTCTTTCTTCAGCTAAACACAAAAGAAGTCATTTTGAAGAATGTTTGTAACAAACAGTTGACGGTGACCATTGACTTCCGTAGTATTGTAATTCACCGGCTACCATCAACTATATGGTTACCCAAAAAAAGATACAGCCATGGCCAAAAATATTGGCACCCTTGCAATTCTGTCAGAAAATGCAACACTTCTCTCAGAAAATTGTTCCAATTGCAAATGTTTTGGTATTTACATGCTTATTGTTTTTGTTTGCCTTGCAACAACACAAAAAACAGTGAAGAAAAGTAAAACTCAAAAGAACTCAAACTGGACTGGACAAAATGATTGGCACCTTGTCAAAATTGTAAGAAATAACTGCTTTTCAAGCCTGTGATGCTCCTGTAATTTGTATTTAGACACACCTGTGGCAAGTAACAGGTGTGTAATATAGTAATCACACTTGCAATCAGTTAAAATGGAGAAAAGTTGACTCAAACTTTGTGTTGTGTGTCACACTGAGCATGGAGAAAAGAAAGGAGTGTAAAGAGTTATCTGTGGATTTGAGAGAAAAAAATGTGGAAAAACATGGACAATCTCAAGGCTACAAGTTCATCTCCAGAGATCATAATGTTTCTGTGTCCACTGTGCGCAATATCATCAAGAGGTTTACTGTAGCTAACCTCCCTGGACGTGGAAATATAATGAAAAACTACAACAAAAGATGTTCGAATGGTGGATAAAGAACCCTGATTAACTTCCAAACAAATTCAAGCTTATCTGCAGACACAGGGTATAACACTGTCAGCTTGCACTATCCGTCACCATCTGAATGAAAAGGGATGCTATGGTAGGAGGCCGAAGAGGACACCACTGCTGACACAAAGGCATAAAAAAGCAAGACTGAAGTTTGCCAAAACCACAATCCTTCTGGGAGAATGTACTGTGGACAGATGAGACAAAAGTAGAGCTTTTTGATAAAGGACATCATGGCACTGTTTACAGAAAAAGAAATGAGGCCTTCAAAGAAAAGAACACAGTCCCTACAGTCAAACATGGTGGAGGTTCAAAGATGTTTTGGGGTTGCTCTGCTGCTTCTGGCACTGGATGCCTTGACTGTGTGAACAGTATCATGAAATCTGATGATTACCAAAGAATTTTGGGGCGCAACGTAGTGACCAGTGTCAGAAAGCTGCCACTTCACCAGAGGTCATGGGACAATGACCCGAAACACACTTCAAAAAACACTCAGAAATGTTTACAAACAAAGCGCTGGAGAGTTTTGAAATGGCCAGCAATGAGTCCAGATCTGAATCCCACAGAACACCTGTGGAGAGATCTCAAAACAGCAGTTGGGAGAAGGCGTCCTTCAAATCTGAATGACCTGGAGCAGTTTGCAAAAGAAGAGGTGTCCAAAATTCTAGTAGAGAGGTGTGAGAAAGGAAGCATTGATTTCAGTTATTGTTTTCCGAAGGGGGTGCTACCAAATATTATGTTAAGGGTGCCAATTATTTTGTCCAGTGCATTTTTTGGGTTCTGTGTGGAATTGTATCAGATTTGACTTTTCTTCTCAGTTTTTTTTGTGTGTGTGTGTGTGTGTGTGTGTGTTATTCCAATGCCAAAAAATAATAATAATAAAATAAAATTAACATTTGCAACTGCAACGGGGCCCTTAAAGTTTTGCTTGGGGCCCCCCAGAAGCATAGGACTGGCACCGGATAAATATATTTGCAACATTTGTGCCCAGGGTAGACACTGTATAATTGTGATTGTATAAATGTGATTATATAACGCACATTTATAAATGCAAAAACACTGTCTGTGTGAGCGGCCCCAAAGTTAAAAGTGATGTTTTCCTCTCCAATCACCACAAATAATAATCCATTAACCACAAGAATGGATTCTGTGCTGTAAAGCGTAACTTTCACATACACTTTCAAGAGAAAGTGACTAGAACTTTTCTGTGTGAAGAGAATAAAGTTCTTGCTTCATTCTCATTGTTTTAAGCGTCATTTCAAAGATATTCTTTATGGATATATATGAGCTAATAATATTCAAAAGCAAGAGTCACATAGATATTTTTGATTAAATTCTTGAAATATTTCAGCTCGGTGAATAGGAATGCAGGAATGATCAGTTCTTAGGCGTCCCGCCATCTGAAGGCCGCCGAATATTGGCCTTTCTTTAGATCATTAACTTTATATTTACTTAGTTTTCTCTGCCTGAATACCGCTGTCAGTGACCTTGTGAGAAAAGTCAGGTTGTACAGAGCGAACATTTTTTGGCACATGCCAACTGCCTGACTGATTCCCACACGATTTTCCTTGATTTTTTAATAAAAATCTGTGAAATAATCTGCTTAGTTCATTCATAACTGCTTGTTCGTTCATCATAACCTACAGTAATGCCTTCCTAAGTGTTCAATGCTTCTCTCTTATGCAGCTGTGAAATTGTAACCGTGACCTGCAGGCTGTATTTTGCATAATATGCTACTTTATGCAATGCAACACTAGCTCCCATTTTTATCTACAGTAGTTCTATTTATAAAGTGCATTCATGTACACTGTTAAAAAGTTACTGATTATTTGAATGTTTTTTTCTTTCTTTTTCCTTTGAACTTTCCTTTGCAAATGTACGCAACTGTTTTCATCATTGAAAACAGTTAACAATATGTAGTAATGTTTCTTAAGCATCAAATCAGCACGTTAGAATGATTTCTGTAGGATCATGTGACACTAAAGACTGGAGTAATGCAGCTTTGATCACAGGAATAAATTATACTTTAAAATATTTTAAGATAGAAAACACTTATTTTAAATAGTTGTATTCTTTAAATAAGTTTAAATCAGTCAATCAGTCAATCAATCAATATGATCACTAGTCTATATTGTTGTTAGATTGTTTTTTTTTTGTTGTTGTTGTTGTTGTTTTTTTGTTACTTTTCAGATGTCTTTTTTTTTTTTTACACTTGTTCCAGACCCACATTAAACTGTTAACAAAATATGAATCATTAAATGTAAAACTATGATAATTTAGTTTTAAACTGAATAATTTTTACAAGGATTAAAATAGAACATTTAAAGATTAAAGATTTCAATATTTATTGAGCAGGCCGAAGAAAACAAAGAAACAAAGTAATATTACTGTGCACCTTTTACAGTCAAGCTGTAAAAAGTGTGAAAAATTAAAAGCGTCTTTAGGAAACTATGTGTCACACCCCTGGACTTTCTAGTTGGTTTCTCCCATCATCTCCCCTGCAGTTCTGTGTGTTTTGGTTTCTCCCTCATTGTCTACACCTGTGTGTGTAATCAGTCTGTGTGTGTGTATATATAGTGTGTGTTTCCCCTCTTGCTTTGTTGGACGTTGATGTTACTACCCTGTGTTCCTGTGTCTCCTGTGTTCCCCGTGGATTTATTAAATACCTTCGTTTATTTACGTCGTTGTTCGTGTGCTTTGTCTGAGCGTGACACTATGAAATGAACTGAGTCATTTCATTTGATAGGTTAAAATTCAGAGAAAATTTGTGTAAAAAAAAAAAAATTTAAATAAATATATATATATATATATATATATCTTTTCTTTGATAGTGGGTAGGAAACATACTGTGTTAGAAAGTAATAGAAACCAGAAACCTGATATTTTATATAATTTATTTTTCAGAAGTGACTAAAAACATGTAGCTCAGCTCTAATCCCAGCAATACATTACATTTTAAAATATATTAAGATAGAAAGCATTTATTTTAAATTGCAAAAGTATTTCACAATATTAAGATTTTCTTTATTTATTTTTGCTGTATTTTTGATCAAAGAATGAGTTTAAATAAATAAATACATTTTACTGATCGTAATTTTGATATTTTTAGATGTGATTTTATTTTTATTATTATTTTTTTAGTTTTTGCTCTTGCTCCAGACCCATCTTAAACTAAAAACCATTAACAAAATATCATTATTAAATGTTAAATAACATTTTAACAAAGATTAAAACTATTTTCCACTATTTATTGTGTAGACAGAAGAAAACAAAGGAATAAAGTAAAATCTATGTGTCATATCCACCATTTCCAATCAAGCTGTTAGTCAAATTATGTAAAGTGTAAAAATATAAATTAAAAGTGTGTTTAGGAAACATATGAAATCAGCTATGAAATAACCTATGAGTTATTTCATGTTGTAGAGAGTCTTTGGGAAAGTTTAGAGAAAAATAGTGTTGAAAAAAAGTTAAATAAATAAATAAATAAAATTTTACCGATCATAGTCTGTTTTTCTGTTGTTGTTGTTTTTTTCTCTCTAATTTTCAGACGTCTTTTAGATTTTATTTATTTATTTATTTATTTATTTATTTATTTATTTATTTATTTATTTATTTATTTATTTATTTATTAATTAATTATCCAGACCCATCTTAAACTAAAAACCATTAACAAAATATAATTATTAAATGTTAAATAACAACATTTTAACAAAGATTAAAACAATGTTTCACTATTTATTGTGTAGACAGAAGAAAACAAAGAAATAAAGTAAAATCTATATATTATATTCACCATTTCCAATCAAGCTGTTAGTCAAACTGAAGCGTGTTTAGGAAACATGAAATCAGCTATGAAATATTTCAATTTATAGTCTGTGGAAAAGTTCAGAGAAAAATAGTGTAAAAATGTTAAATAAATAAATAAAGTTCAGAGACAAATAGTGTAAAAATAAATAAATAAATAAATAAATAAATAAATAAACCTTCTTTCTAAAGTCTAACGAGAAATCATAATCATTATTTTATTCTACAATCAACATTTTATATTTCTCTTTAATTTTATACCTGATTACTTTAGTTACTTTAACTTAAACTACTTACACAGAGTCAGTAATAGAAACTGGTTATTCACCAAAAAATACATTATATAATTTTTGTTTTTCAAAAATGACTTTACATTTGAAAAGATTTAATTCCTTTTGAGGCTTCCAGCTATTAAAAAGTTTGAAAACACCTGCTTTAAAACACAGTCTTTATTTATTTGTTTATTTATTTATTTATTTAATTTCTATTTATTTTATATATATTTATATTTTAACTTTTTTATTCATTCATTCTTTCATTCATCTGAATATTCTGAACATTCAAATTTCACATTTTATATCATTTTCATTTTTCAAAAGTGGCTTTACAATTTTAAAATATATAACTTATAACATTTGTAGGTTCCAGCACAGTAAATAAATAAATAAATAAATAAATAAATAAATAAATATTCACCAGGCAATATTTTATTCAATTTTTGTTTTTCAAAAATGACTTTACATTTGAAAAGATTTAATTCCTTTTGAGGCTTCCAGCTATTAAAAAGTTTGAAAACACCTGCTTTAAAACACAGTCTTTATTTATTTGTTTATTTATTTATTTATTTAATTTCCATTTATTTTATATATATTTTATATTTTAATTCATTCATTCATTCATTCATTCATCTGAATATTCTGAACATTCAAATTTCACATTTTATATCATTTTCATTTTTCAAAAGTGACTTTACAATTTTAAAATATATAACTTATAACATTTGTAGGTTCCAGCACAGTAAATAAATAAATAAATAAATAAATAAATAAATAAATATTCACCAGGCAATATTTTATTCAATTTTTGTTTTTCAAAAATGACTTTACATTTGAAAAGATTTAATTCCTTTTGAGGCTTCCAGCTATTAAAAGGTTTGAAAACACCTGCTTTAAAACACAGTCTTTATTTATTTGTTTATTTATTTAATTTCTATTTATTTTATATATATTTATATTTTAACTTATTTATTCATTCATTCTTTCATTCATTCATCTGAATATTCTGAACATTCAAATTTCACATTTTATATCATTTTCATTTTTCAAAAGTGGCTTTACAATTTTAAAATATATAACTTATAACATTTGTAGGTTCCAGCACAGTAAATAAATAAATAAATAAATAAATAAATAAATAAATATTCACCAGGCAATATTTTATTCAATTTTTGTTTTTCAAAAATGACTTTTGAAAATACAGGACTCCTTTTGAGGGTCACACCACGATATTTGTGTAAATAACTAACTAAATAAATGTAACTAAATATTCACTAGACAATATTTTATACAATGTTACACAACTCCTCACATGAATTAAAAAAAAGGTACTGAAGAAAGTGAATGAAGTATGCTGAAGAGTGTAATTCAGCCCTTTACCCCTAGACAGCAGACTGTCACTGCAGTAAAAAATGACGCTGTGATTGCTCCCCTCGTCCAGCAGCGGGCGCTCGTTTAGAGACGTTCCACATTGTCACACATTGTTTACTTCACACCGAATTGAAATTTGAATGACACAATAAACATTTCTATAAAATGCACACCGATTTGACTATTGAATCAGACTAATACTAAACTAAAAACAAAAGCTCCCATGCTTATACTCATGTGTTGATTATGGATTATTAAAAGCAACAAAACGCGTGAAAATATTAAGCACACGAGGTTTAAGTCGCGTCCAGCGGGTGACCTACAAAGTGCGCACTAACCCTAACGCGCAGCTCGCTTTAAAACCTCAGTGTCCCTTTAATCTGCGGATCAGCGCGCTGACGTCAGCGAACCCCCTGGGCCACGCGCTCCCATTGGCTGGCGGTGACGTCAACGGCATTTTTTTCCTCCTGAACCATGACCTCATCCTTAGTTCATTTATAGTGCCTAAGTGCACCTTCTGTTTTCCCGGCCCGCTAATATCTGCTGTCGCTCATCTTTCCGCTCGCCGCGGCGTCGCGCGCCGGCCCAGATGCGACACGGGGGAACGACGAGGTTTTCATGCTTTTATTCGCATGTGACAGTCCGGACTCATGATTAGTATACACTAGTGACGTCTGCTGGCGAATGGCTTCCCATCGGAGCGCAGCGCCCTACATGGAGAGCAGCTGAAACACTCGGGAACAGGGCAAACGGAGGTGAGCGCGGGCTGTGAAAGGGGCGGATTGATATTTGAGAGCGTGCATATGGCTTTATTTGATCAGAGTTTGGGGATGGACGTACTGCCTTGTGTCTGTCGACCACTAGGGTCTCGTCTGGATGAGGGCAACGGTGTGTCTCAATGACATCTTCAGAGAATGGATCATCGGGCGCTTATGCATAAGAATTACAGGAGGATATGGCAAATAACGATGCACGTCTCTTTTCTGATTTGAGCGAGGCTTGTTTTGGGTGTCTACAATACAGCATGTGCACAGATGGAGGCTGGAGCTTTGTTATTATAGTCTAGCATCAGGTTTATAAACTCTATCTATCTGTCTATAATAACATTGTATTATTTATTGTATTAACAATAAGAAGTCAAAGATTATTACTGATAAATAGTAATATTATAGTATGTGATATGTTGTTTATTTTGATCACTAATTGTTATGAACAATGTCATTAATAATATGTTGCTATTATTGTTTTTAGTAATAATATTACCTATATATGGCGATATAACAATTAACATAATTTTTATAATTGTTTATAAACATGATTTTTTAATAATAAAGAAAGAACATATTTTTAATTGTATTTAAGACCAATAGAATCTTTAAATTATTAAAAATAGACATGAACAGTATAATATCGTGTTATATATTTTAATTAAGTATTATTAGCAATAACAATAAAACGTGTTGTAATTCTTGTTTTTAGTAGTAATATAACAAAAATACATAATACAATAACAATAAATTGAATTGGGAATATATATATATATATATATATTACTTCTAAAAACAAAAATTACAACATTTTATTGTTATTGCTAATACTTAATTAAAATATATAACATCATATTATATTATATTATATTATACTGTTCATTAAAATAAATAAAATTCAAATAAAATTCAAATTTAAATAATTTCTATTGGTTTTAAATACAATTAAAATATGTAATATGTAATGTAAAGTATTTATGTTATAATGTAGTGTATTATATTGTATATACAATATGATATAAATAGTATTAGTATTTAATAGTATTATTAGCAGTAGCAATAATATGATGTTGTAATTCTTGTTTGTAGTAATAATTTAACATAATACATAATGCAATAACAATAAATTAAACAGTCAGAGATTATTACTGATTAATAGTAATATTATAAAGTATATGATATGTTGTTTATTTTGATCACTAATTGTTATGAACAATGTCATTAATAATATGTTGCTATTATTGTTTTTAGTAATAATATTACCTATATATGGCGATATAACAACTAACATACTTTTTATAATTATTTATGAATGCAAGTTTTTATAATTAGCATATTTTTAATTGTATTTAAAACCAAAATAATTTTTAAATTATTAAAATTAGATACAAACACAATAATATAATATTATATGATGTTATATTTTAAGTATTATTAGCAATAACAATAAAATATGTTATAATTATTGTTTTAATAATATTCATATATATATATATATATAAATATATATATATTGTATTATGTATTGTTATATTACTTCTAAAAACAAAAATTACAACATTTTATTGTTATTGCTAATACTTAATTAAAATATATAACATTATATTATATTATATTATATTATACTATTCATGTCTATTTTTAATAATTTAAATAATTTCTATTGGTTTTAAGTACAATTAAAATATGTTCATTATAAAATATGTTCATAATATCATATTGTATACACATTATAATACACTTTATAACAAATAATTTTAAATACTTTATATTATAATGTAAAGTGTACAATATGATATTATGTAATTAGTTTATGAATTAAATATCATTAGCTTTAACAATTATAATATTTTGTAATAATAAAACAACATAATACATTAACAATAAATTAAAACAAATATTTAGATTTCAATTTAAAACCAATTCAATTTATTTAAAACCAATAGAAATTATTTAAATTATTAAAAATAGACATGAACAGTATAATATAATATAATATAATATAATAAAATATATGATGTTATATATTTTAATTAAGTATTAGCAATAACAATAAAATATGTTGTAATTCTTGTTTTTAGAAGTAATATAACAATACATAATACAATAACAATAAATTGAAAAAAAAAAAAAATATATATATATATATTGTAATATAAAGTATTTATATTACACTGTAAAGTGTATTATAATGTGTATACAATATGATATTATGTAATTAGTTTATTAATTAAATATTATTAGCTATAACAATTATAATATTTTGTTGTAATTCTTGTTTTTATTAATTATAAAACAACATAATACATTAATACTAAAAGAAAAAGAAATATTTAGATTTTAATGTGAAGTATTTATATTATAACGTGAAGTATATGCAATATGATATCTGTTTTGTTTATTAAATATTATTAACAATAACATGTTTTTGTAATCCTTGTTGTTAGTAGTAATATAATAACATAATCTGTAGTACAATAACAATGAATAAAAATGAATTATATTATAATGTAAAGTATTTTGTTATAATGTAGTGTATTATAATGTATATACAATATGATATAAATAGTATTAGTATTTAATAGTATTATTAGCAGTAGCAATATGATGTTATATGATGTTGTAATTCTTGTTTGTAGTAATAATTTAACATAATACATAATACAATAACTATAAATTAAACAGTCAGAGATTATTACTGATAAATAGTAATATAAAGTGATATATTGTTTATTTTGATCACTAATTGTTATGAGCAATGTCATTAATAATATGTTGCTATTATTGTTATTAGTAATAATATTACCTATATATGGCGATATAACAATTAACATATTTTTTATAATTATGTATGAACATAACTGTTTATAATAATTAATGGACATATTTTAATTGCATTTAAAACCAATAGAAATTATTTAAATTATTAAAAATAGACGTAAAAAGTACAATAAATATAATATAATATAATATAATATAATATAATGTGATGTTATATATTAAGTTATATATTAATTAAGTATTAACAATAACAATAAAATATGTTGTAATTCTTGTTTTTAGAAGTAATATAACAACAATACATAATACAATAACAATAAATTGAAAAACAAAACAAACAAACAAAAAAATACATATATATATATATTGTAATATAAAGTATTTATATTACACTGTAAAGTGTATTATAATGTGTATACAATATGATATTATGTAATTAGTTTATTAATTAAATATTATTAGCTATAACAATTATAATATTTTGTTGTAATTCTTGTTTTTAGTAATTATAAAACAACATAATACATTAACACTAAAAGAAAAAGAAATATTTAGATTGTAATGTTAAGTATTAATATTATAACGTAAAGTATATTATAAAGTATATGCAATATGATATCTATTTTTTAAAATAAATATTATTAGCAATAACATGTTTTTGTAATCCTTGTTTTTAGTAATAATATAACGACATAATCTGTAGTACAATAACAATACATAAAAAATAAATTATATTATAATGTAAAGTATTTATGTTATAATGTACTGTATTATAATGTATATACAAAATGATATTATCTATTTTGTTTTATTTGTTTTAGTATTATTAGCAATAACAATAATATGATGTTGTAATTCTTGTTTGTAGTAATAATTTAACAACATAATACATAATACAATACCAATAAATTAAAAAATAAATATTTATATTATAATATAAAGTGTATTATAATCTATATACAATATGATATTATTTATTTTGTTCATTTATTAAATATTATTATTAGTAATAACAATAATATTTTGTTGTAATTCTTGTTTGTAGTAATAATTTAACAACATAATACATGATACAATAAATTAAATAAATATATTATAATGTAAAGTATATTATAATGTATATACAATATGATATTATTTATTTTGTTCACCAATTAAACATTATTAGCCATAACAATAATATGTTGTTGTAATTATTGTTTTTAGTAATAATATAACATCATACATAATACAATAACAATTAATTAGAAACTAAATTTGTATATATGTATTAATAATTAATAGAATCTCTGAATTGTTGTAATCAGTATTAACATCATAATATATAAAATATATTATAATGCACAAAAATATTTGATTTGATTATTTAATTTGATTTGTTATTAATAAAGACAATATTTGCTGTTATTATTGTTATTAGTTATAACAATATAACAAATAATGACAAATGTAAAATAATGTATTTTTTTATATTTATATATTTATTTTCCCATTTAATTTCTATTAAAATAAAATAATAATTATAATATTATTGCGTTGCATAATAATAAATATTAACATAATATAAAATGCACTGCACTGTAAACATTCTGTATATAAACTAGCATTATTATTTAATAAATAGTATCAAAACGCATAGATAAATAGACTTTAATTAAATAATTAGGAGAAATTTGAACTATATTAAATGGTGCATCAGTCTCCACAGTGTCATATTGCAGCATAAATCTTAAGACAAGTCTGGAGACGGATGTGGCGGTTCAGGGTAGTAGTGTGCATTACTCCGGCCCTGATCAGAGCGTTAATCTCAGGCTGTCAGCGTTCAGACCCCTGCAGAGCTGAGCCAGTGCTGAGAATTACACTGAATGGACAACAAGAGGCTTTACGAGGGGTTGCCAGATCTTATTGAGATCTTGAGGGCTTTCTTATAATGTGACTGTAGTTTATGAATGTTGGTGTATATTGGGATATAGAGGCACTGATTAGAATTTTTTGTGATTTAAAACTAAACTAAACCTTCTTGCGCCATAATGTAAAACACAGTTCGGCCCACTTTTAACAAATCCAGTTCATCACAACAGATGATATCACTGCAACAATGATTAACAAACGCATGCAGGCTCAGACAGAACAATGCTCTGCATCAGCGTGCGTATGGCACAGAGTCCAAATAAGTGATGTCATCCATACAGTTAATGAATAACCCGGATTAAGATATTTTGCTTTCCTTTTTCCTCCATTCAGCGATGTTCAGGTGCAGTCTGTCACTATAAAGCAATCGCTGTCAATAGAGACGTGCTTCTCTTTGTTTGACTGTCAGGCACTGAAAAACATTGCTTTTGGATTTATGGCCCGCACACTAAAATGATAAGTGTAACAATAACTATATTAGCATCCACACCGATAGGTGTTAACATTCTGTTTATTATAAGTGCACTGCAGGTTTGTGATCTGTCACTTTAAATGTTCCAACTCTTTCAAGTCCGTTGGATTCTGATTGGCTGTCAGTGTTTTTATCGTTCATCAGCTGGAAAAAATAGTTCTGAAAGTGATTCCAGTGATATTGTTCCTATGTGTCTCCTTATTGTCATAGATTTAGTGGGTGTTTACACACTTTTTTACACAACAACAGCGTTTTAAGGGCAAAATGCAAACTTTTGAAAACAGGCGTTGAAGTGCACGTTTTTGAGAATTCTTATTCTTTGGTGTTTATTGGCAGTTGACAAACCAACTTATAGGTGCGTTACCGCCACAGACTGGACTGCAGTGTGGACCAGGATATTTGCTTAAATGTGACCCTGGACCACAAAACCAGTCTTAAGTCGCTGGGTTTTATTTGTAGCAATAGCCAAAAATAAATTGTATGGGTCAAAATTATAGATTTTTCTTTTATGGCAAAAATCATTAGGAAATTAAGTAAAGATCATGTTCCATTAAGATATTTTGTAAAATTCCTACTGCAGATGTATGAAAACCTAATTTTTGGTTAGTAATATACATTGTTAAGAACATTATTTGAAGAACTTTAAAGGTGATTTTCTCAATATTTTGATTTTTTTGCACCCTCAGATACCTGATTTTTAAATAGTTGTATCTCGGCCAAATATTGTCCTATCCTAACAAACTATACATCAATGAAAAGCTTATTTATTCGTGTTCATATGATGTATAAATCTCAATTTTGAAAAAATGACCCTTATGACTGGTTTTGTGATCCTGGGTCACAAATATGGAATGCTAAACAAACTAGCAAAATAAAACATAACAATTAAAAGATTCTTTTTAAAATAGTTTTTGAAAATGATGCCATTAACCAGGGTTGCCAGGTTTTCATAACAAAACCCACCCAAAACTAGCCAATCGTGTTCCGGGGAGTAAAATACACATTTTTTTGGTGGGTTCCACGGTAAAATTCGTATTCCAGGAGCTAATATTCACATTATTGGGATCACTTCAACACACGGACGTGAAAAACAACCGGCGGCAACAGTTTCCAAATAGCCCAATTCTGTGGAAAAACCACAAACTTAGCAACATTGCCATTAATGTTTCTGTGTAAACTACAAAAACGTTAAATTGTGAAAACTGTGACGTCATGCGCATGTGTATTACGTGTTTAGTCGTGACATCGCCAACGACTGCCCTGGAATGATAATACAGCATTTTTAGTCGTTTTCACAGATCCACGTTGTGGCAGCATTGTTGTTTTTGTTGTATTTACACGAAACCTTTCAAAACACAAAAGAAAAACGCTTCCATTTTTAGTATAATTGTTGTTGTGTAAATGTACACTTAAAACAATTTTATTTTAACATTGTCGTCCTTGCTGTAAACAAGCCTTTTAAGTTTTTATATTTTGTGTTTTTGTCTTTTTAACACTTGATATATTAGTGAAAACGGTGACGTCATGCGCACGTGTAATATGTGCCATCTACTGGCCTGGCATGACAATGCAGCGTTTGTAGTCGATTTCTCGGATCCATGTGAACAGAGATCGTTTTGACAACGCCATTGTCTTTATGCAAAATATTTTAAAGCACGAAAGAAAAACTTTTTAATTTTTAGTATAATTGTCGTTGTAATTGCTGTAAACGAGCCTTTACTTAGAAACTATTTTTACTTAGAAACTGTTTGTGAATTTCATAAATAATAACAATGTAACAAATTACAAGTAGAAAAACTGAAATAGTATTTTCTTGTAAAATGCACTCCGACAATCTTTTTGTAAATGTACACTTAGAACGATTTTATTTTAACATTATCGTCCTTGCTGTGAACGAGCGTTTACTTAGAAACTATTTTTACTTAGAATTTTACAATTACAATGTAACCAGTTTCAAGTAGAAAAACTGAAATAGTCTTTTCTTGTAAAATGTACTACAATAATCTTGTTTTATTTACTTGTATTTACTTTTTGTTTTCATTTTAGTATTAGCTAGTTTTAAAATTTTTATATTTTGTGTTTTTGCCTTTTTAATAGTTTATATATTAGTGAAAACAGTGACGTCATGCGCATGTGTGTTACGTGATCAGTCGTGACGTCGCCAACTACTGGCCTGGCATGATAATACAGCATTTTTAGTCAATTTCACGCATCTGTGTGAACAGGGATCGTTTTGACAACGTTGTCTTTATGCAAAAACGCTGTATTATCATGCCAGGCCAGTAGTTGACGATGTCACGACTGAACACGTAATACACATGCGCATGAAGTCAACGTTTTCACTATGCCTGCGTCCCAATGTGCATACTATCCATGTGACATCATCATCGTCATTTTCAATACTATTTAGGGTGGATAGTATGCACATTGGGATGCAGGGTAATATATTAAAAAGGCAAAAACACAAGTAAATAAAACAAGATTACTGAGCAAAAATTGTTGAAAAATTGAAAGGATGATAATGTTAAAATAAAATCGTTCTAAGGATACATTTACACAACAGCTATTATACTAAAACCAGTTTTAAAAGCGAAAAAAACGCTTTTCTTTCATGTTTTGGATGGTTTTGTGTAAACAACGTTGATTTTTATATTTAGTTTTTTTGTCTTTTAAATAGTTTATATATTAGTGAAAACGGTGACGTTTTCAGCGTTTAATGGATCCGTGTGAACAGGGATCGTTTTGACAACGTTGTTGTCTTTACACAAAAACCTTTCAAAACACAAAAGAAAAACATTTGTATTTTCGTTGTAATTGCTGTGTAAATGCCTTTGTCTTTTTTAATAGTTTACAACATCAAAAAAATCCTTTTTATAGCGTCGGCTAAAAAAAACCCTCTTTCAACTAGATTTCTTTGGTCCCATTTCCCGACATGCGTCTCGGAAGTAGTATCAAATCCCTGTAAATCAATAGAACAGATGTTTGGAGTGTTTCTCGCTTTGGGATGTGAGGCGACAGCCTCCGCAACCTCTCCTCTCCTCATGCCCAGTCAACTTTTTCCTCCTTTTCTGTTTTTACATTCAGTTGCCATGGCAACAGTGTAATCTCACTCCATCCGTCTCCACATCAGCACTTTGCACCACTGTTTACGCCGGCGTTTTCGAGGAAGTACAGTATCTACAAAGATGCATGAATACAACATCGATGCGACGCCACCAAAATAAACCGTGCCACACCTTGTCGTTTCAGTAAATGCACGACAGGTGCGAATACGAAATAATAGTGCATAATAATGCAGGTCTCGAGAGAACGCACACCTTCTCTTGATGTCAAACTGCAGTGCACAACCGCCCCCCCTCCACCCCCACCCCGCAACTGGAGTTGTGAAGCAGAAGGAACGCCATTAGACACATGCAGCGTCAGCCTTGTTATGCTCTGACGTGCCTCCACTTCACCCGCCGACTTCTCCATCTCATCCTGCGGCCCGCGGGGGGGCTGTTGTCGTGTTATCGATCGGCCGATTGCAGGAGAGGTTACCGAGGGGTTGCTTTTCTCCAAGGTGTGGCTCAACATCCTTCCTGTGGAGCGATTAGAGAGAGCGAAGGATGGTAAGGAGGCTGGGGTCTCCGGTGGCTTGTGGAAATCCAGCGCGTGTGTGCGTTCTGGTGAGATGCGGGTTATGGTTACTTGTGGTGACTGGGAATGCGATCAAAACAAAGGCGTCCATGTTGGGATGCTGCTGGTCGCGTGAGGCTGGTCCTCTGGCAGCGTCGCTCGTACCGCGCTGGGTTTGTTTATGTGGACGTGACGTGAAACCGAGTTGATTATTTGACTTGAAGTTGTTTGGAGAGAAACAGTGAAATGGAGATTGCGTGCGTGTGTTTGTTTATGTTCTCAGACGTGCTGCTGGAATGCTTGTTTTCCTTGTTTTGCGTTCTGTATGGCATGAGAATGCACAGCTTTGTGTAGAATGTGTGAGTGTTTATATGTGTGTTTGAGAGTCTGTGTTTGTCTCAGTCTCTCCCTGCTGATTTCTGCATGGCGCTGCAGATATCTCGGCGTCGCAGCATCACCCTCCCTCAATGCAGCAGCAGAGGGATTGAGAGATAGATGCAAAGAAAAAGTGTGAAAGTTTGGAGAAACCAACAGTCAACGAGAACTATTACAAAGACAAAAAGGAGTAGTAAAGCGAATCTTTTCAAATTAAAACAAATTTTTCAGGTTTTCATTCATATTTCTGATTGTTTTTTATTTTTGTTAAGCAAAATAGAAGCAAAAACTAAAACTGTTAATGTGTGCTAAAATACAAATGAAAATGGTGTTTTTTCATCTTTAGTTTTTTGCTATTTTATCAAATTTTTATAACATTTTAAAGATTTTTTTTAGTTTTTCTTTCATAGTGTTTTTGTTGTTTTATTTTGCAGTAAAATAACAACAAACACTTGCAAGCAAGTTTTTTTTTTTTTTGTATTTCTGATTGTTTTTAATGTTTATTAAGCAAAATAGGAGTAAAAACAAAACCTATACTGTTTTTTTTGCCATTTTATTATTGTTAAGTAAAATAAAAACAAACATTTGGATCTGCGTCTGGGTTTTTTGTGATTGTTTGATTATGACTGGGTTTTTTTAATGTTTATTAATCAAAATAGACGTAAAAACGAAAACTATAAATGTGTGCCAAAATACAAATGGAAACTGTCAGCTTATGTTTTTTTCTTCTTTTTGTTGTTTTATTATTGTTGAGTGAAATGAAACATGAACATTTGCAAGAAAGGATTTTTTGTAGTTTTTCTTTTTTTTCTTTCATTTCTTTCGTAGTTTTTTGTTTTTATTTTTTAAGTAAAATAAAACTACAAATATTTGGAATTTAACAATATCTAAAAAAAAAAATACTAAAATAATTTATTTTTTTTTCTTCATGGTTTGTATAAACAAAATATAAATGTTCTCTAAAATACAATAGAAAACATTTTCTTTATAGCTTTTTATATTATACATTGTATTGTTAAGAAAAAACAACAACAAACAAATAAAAAATAATGCACTATAGCATTAAATGCACTATAGTACAAACAAAAACAAAAAAAGGTTACTTGTCATCTGTTTTTATCTGTTCTTTTTCATATTTCTTCACATTTACATTTACATTTACATTTAGATATTTAGCAGATGCTTTTATCCAAAGCAACTTACAAAAGAGGAAGTAGTGTTTTGCTGTTTTATTTTTAAGCAAAATAAAAACAAAAACATTTGCAATTTAACAAAAACAAAGCAAAAACTAAAATTGTTTACATTTTATTTTTCTTTATAGTTTCTTGTGTTTTATTTTTGTTGAGTACAACAAAAACAACACAGCAGTTTTTTAAAGTTAAATAAAAATAACTTTTGCAATTGTGTGAAAAATAAACAAGATATAAATGTGTGCTAAAATCCTGTAGAAAACGCATTTAAAGTTTTCATGTATTGTTTTGTTTGTTTTTTTCTTTAGAGTTTTTTGACATCGTATTAAGTAAAATAAAAACAACAAACAAATAAAAAATAGATATGATAGCTCAAACAAAAACTGAAAAAAATGTGTTTGTTGAAAAGAATGTTTGTATTAATATCATTACACTTTATTTACTCTGTTTTATTTTGTGAAACCTTACTACATATATGGAATAACCATTTTATAAAAGCAGTAACCCCTGTGAAGCCATGGTTTACAGTGAATTTATAACGGCGGCATACCTAACAATGCCCCTTAGCTATTATAAATTCACTGTAAACCACGGCTTCTCGAGGCTTATTGCTTTATTTTACGAAGATACAGATGGAATAAAAACTATTTTTGAACCAATAAAACTACTTTAACTTAGGGCTGGGCAATAATTCGATAACGATATAATTTTCCTCGATAAAACGATATGAGGAGTTCGATAAATGTTCGATATAATTTTTATGTGCCAAAAGCAGAACGAAACAGCGCAAATCATTTGAATCGCGCCACCGTTTATCCGCTCGGACCAAAGTTCAAACTGCCGCCCTGCTCGAGCTCACTACAGAAGACGCATTTATTATCTCGATGCGGCGCGGACGCGTCTGGAAAAGCCGAGCGCGTCGCACCGCATGCGCTTCCCTTCTGTTATAAGCGCAGCTGCAGCGCGCCGACATTTGAAATAACGAACTTGAACGCGCAAAAGACACAATATGTGAACGGCTCCGTCACGCGAGCACTAAACAGCACTGTGAGATCCAGTGTGAAACACTTGAATTCAGCAATGAGCACAAATGACTCTGTGATTCAAACTAGTTTAAAGCAGTGTGCAACGAGACAGTCAGAAAGCTTTTCAATCTACACATCTCCTTCATTTACCATGGATTTACTGTAGTAACACTCACTGCACCATGGAATTGTGGCAGCAATGTGGGATATTCACATTGAATTTTATTACAGGAGTAATGGTATATAATTACAGTATGTATGTATTTATGATTAAGCGATAGTACGTGTGCATTTATACTGAATGTTTTTAGACTACCGTTTTTCATACTAATAGGCTACCTATAAAATCATGTAGTTATATTTTTACCATGTTATTGAGGTACCATTATGTGTGGTTTTAACTGTGTTTATCATGATTTAAAACGTATGCTTGCTACAATGGGAGACCAATGCTTAATTAAAATAAATAAATAAATAAATAAATTTAACCAAAACTGAGGTTGTTACAATTTTTACAGATGTTACTGATTGAACAAAAATTCACCTCTTCATTCTCAAGATACTATCAAATGTGCTTTCTAAGAGAAAAAAAGTGATATTACTATTTAACTATTGCTGTTATGAATTAAACTGGAAAGAAATAGAGATTTGACATTTATCGTGATAATTATCAATATCGACTGGCATGAAAAAAATGATCGTGATAATTTTTTTGCCCGTATCGCCCAGCCCTACTTTAACTTCTCATCGTAATTTAATATAAAAATACACAATGAACTAAAAATCAAGCTAGTTAAATTTCCAAATCTTTGCTTACAGTCTGACAGTTTAAGTTGGCAGTTAGAGAACAGCTTATCTTGATCACCTGCTTAACCTTAACCAGTCTTGGTTGTCTTCATTCAGTATGCTGTCTCTGCTTAGTTGCTCTGTTATGTCAGCAAGAAGGCGTTTATGAGGAAACTCATTACATGAAAGTTTTCTAGCGAAGGCATTAATTCCAAACCAACAGACTTTGTCATAGAGTGACATGTTTGTCCGGTTAGAGGAGAAATGTTACCTCTTTCTACTTTCACTTTTGGTGTGGTTAACCTTTCATTAGCAAGAGAGAGGAGGAGGGAGCCAGCCAACGCCATGTTTTATTTACAACTAGCGTGGCGGAGAGTAGAATACGACACGCATGAGCAATTTTGTTTGAGAATATGTTGGACTACTATGATATTTGTCTGTGTTTTCACATTTTTACAATGGTAACCGTAGTTTTGTCTGAATAAAATCATAACGCCAAACCTGTTTGTCTGTGGAACACTAAAAAAAAAATTTGGACCCCATTGACTTTTATTGAACAGCTGGAACATTCTTCAAAGTATCTTATTTCGTGCTCCACAGAAAAAAAATTGTACAGTGGCCGCATGTTACTGCAAGAGCATTAGATTTTATGAATGTTTGAACCTGCTGCAGTGCAAACGCATATTTCCCTCATCCTCGATTGGCTTTTGGATTCGTCTTTTGCTCTGCATAATGTAATGGGGTGAGCGGTGTGGAGATTGAAGCGTTCAGAAGGTCACTGCATACTCAAGCAGTTCCTGCTCTTTCAGGCCTGATCAAAACATCGCCCCACTCATCCAGCCATAAACAATCGCTCGCCCTCCTTCACACATGCCTTCCTCCAACACAGATGCGCGTACGCTGAATATATAAAACTGTTTTCTGTCTGCCAAGTGGAATATTTAGGCTAAATGTGCTTCTGCAATAACGAGATTATTGAAAAGACTATATATGATCCTTGGAGCCGAGGCTATAAATGGCACATTTTTTCCAGTCTTGTTACATAATCTGTATTGGTTGAGTTTCCTAACGTCACATCCTCTCTGGCTGTAATACAAACAGGGACAGTATGAAATGGATCGCTTGTTTCCGATCAAGATTTGCTGAGCTGGAATCAATATTGCCATTCATAAAATGCATAACCATTAAATAAATATGAGTCTTGACAACAGCTGTTTTCATTTAGAAATTGCTAGTAAAATCTACAAACAATTAGAAAGAAACGCCGATTTTGAAACTAAAACAGAAAAAGTATTTTCTTGTAAAATGTAGTCCATTAATCCTTGTCTTATGTATAACTTCAAAATAACTAACTAAATAAATACATATATGAAAATAAAAATAAAATATAATAATAATAATAACAAAATTAATAATAATAATAATAATAATAATATTTTTTGTAGTGTACAGGTTTATTATGGCCTCATTAGTTTGTTGGTTATTTACAGCGGTAATTAGATTTATGCAAAAAAAACAATATTTTGCCACATAATGTGCAACGATTAATCGTGAAATAGTATTATGGTAATTATATACTATTACAGAAATAGTATTTTCTTGTAAAATGTAGTCCAATAATATTTGTTTTATGTATAACTTCAAAATAACTGACTAAATAAATAAATGAAAATTAAAAAAGAAATAAAAATACAAATATAATCATATTAATAATAACAACAACAACATTATTAATAATGATAATAATAATATTTTTGTAGTGTACAGGTTTATTATGGCCTCATTAGTTTGTTGGTTATTTACAGTTGTAATTAGATTTATGCAAAATACAACATTTTGCCACATAATGTGCAATGATTAATTGTGAAATAGTATTATAGTATTTATATACTATTACAGAAATAGTATTTTCTTGTAAAATGTAGTCCAATGATATTTGTTTTATGTATAACTTCAAAATAATGGACTAAATAAATAAATAAATTTATGAATATTAAAAGAAATAAATTAAAAATAAAAATATAATAATATTAATAATAATAATAATAATTTTTGTAGTGTACAGGTTTATTATGGCCTGAACTGACTAAATAAATGAATAAATACATGAACATTAAAAAATAAATAAAATTAAAATATAATAATAATAGTAATAATAATAATAATATTTTTGTAGTGTACAGGTTTATGCAAAATACAATATTTTGCCACATAATGTGCGACGATTAAACGTGATTAATCAATCCAAAACAAAAGTTTTTGTTTACATAATATATGTATGTGTTGTGCACATTTATTATGTATATATAAATACACACACATGCATAGATATATTTAAGCAAAATATGCTATGTTTATATATTACATATATTAATATACAATATTAATTATATCAATAAAAATACATAGATGTAAATATTTTCAAAATACAATTCGAAAACTTTTATTTTGAATGTAATTTGGATTAATTGTTGCATAGCACTACATAATATACACTCAAAATTATGCTAACTTATTTTTTATTAATTATTACTTAATTGTTTTGCTAAAAATGTTTTAATATATTAAATATTGTAAACTGTAAATATGTAGTAGAGTTGTTTTGTATAATACAGTGAGTTAAATGGGTATTTATAATTTTTTTCCAACTTTATAGTTACAAAATATAACATAAGATAATTCCTTGCAAATTAATGATATGTAAATGTATCTAAAATAGCATAAACAGTATTTTAAAAACACTGTGTCCATTTAAATATATTATAATTTTACAGTAGTGTCAGCTTTCTCTCTAATATTAAAACGAATGATTTTATGTAGGCTAGATATTTTATTTTTCTTATAAATTTAACTGTATATTGTATTGTTTTATTATTATTATTATTTTATTTTTTGCCATGAATACAGTCTTTGATGGTAATATAGCATTAAAACTGTTAGTAAACAGTGGTTGTGCCAGAGTCGTGCCATAATTTGTGAAATTATACTAAATTTAAATTCTCATACAAAATTATATTTTGACATAATCAACCCTGAATCTTTTTTTGTTTGTTTGTGGACAACAAGTAGACAACACTATCAAATTATTACTGTATTAATCATAGCAGAGTGTTTACTGTACATTTCAAGCAACTCTGTACTTTATACTTTAGCATTTGGGGTTTTCATTTGCATTGGTCTGTTTGGACGGATAAGAATAGCTGCCATGATCGCTGGCGATATATGAGAGGAGGCGCTTGATGAATTTATTTAGGATTTTCATGCGACGGCAGATGCGGCTCGGGCTGCAGCTGGCTCTCATACTCTCTAACGCAGGTGGTTCCTGTTTCATTAGTGTCTTTAAGGCCACAAACATACGCAAATGCAGATGTGAATGCTTGGCCAGTGAATTGCAAGTGTGCTGTAGCATGTATTTTTGCATTACTTACAGGTAATATACCTCAATATTTATAGAAATGGTAAAGTTAGCTTTAAATGTTTGTGACAAATGACAGTGACAAATATCAGCACTGTCCAGGATAAAGATTAGGGGAAATCAATAAGCAATTTGTAGGACTGTCAAACAATTAATCGCGATTAATCGCATCCAAAATAAAAGATTACTTTTACGTAATATATGTGTGCGTACTGTATATAAATATTTAAAAAATATATGTTATATAAACTTTGGTAGCACCTTACAATACAGTTCCATTTATTAGCATTAGTTAAGGTAGTTCATTTTAGCATTTACTAATACGTAATTATAATCTAAATTTGTATGTGTTAATATTGTTTAATAGACCTGAGCTAAAATGAACAGTGTTGTATTCTTATTAACTAATGTTAACAAAGATTGATAAACACTGTGACAAATGTATTGCTAGTTAATGTTAGATAGCACATTAACAACTAACTAATGGGGCATTATTTAATTTAATGTCATGTGGTGTAACCATCAAGTAAAATTCAATGAAAATAACCCTGGACCACAAGTAAGTAGCACAGGTATATTTGTAGCAATAGCCAGAAATACATTGTATGGGTCAAAATTATCGATTTTTCTTTTATGTCAAAAATCATTAGGATATTAAGTAAAGGTCATGTTCCATGAAGCTATTTTGTGTAGCTGTGTAACTGTAATTTTTGATTAGTAATATGCATTGCTAAGAACGTAATTTGGCAAACTTTAAAGGCGATTTTCTCAATATTTAAATTTTTTAATGCACCCCCAGATTCCTGATTTTCAAATAGTTGTATCTCGGCCAAATATTGTCCTATCCTAACAAACCATACATTAAAAAAAAAAAAAAAAAAACTGACCTGTATGACTGGTTTTGTGGTCCATGGTCACACATTTTCCTTACGTCATTATCAATTATTGTGAAAAAAAGTGTCAAAATATTTTTCAAGTTAAAAAGTATTTGCTGGTAAATTGCTGGTAATGCATTAATAATTAATAACTATCATTAAGTTTTTGGAGTTGCACCACATGACATTTTACAACCAACTAACCTTAATTCCTTAATTAACTATAAAAAGGTGAAATGATCTGTTATTTTAAGAGAATTATTGACTTTTTATAATATAATTTCCTATTTTATGTTTTTTGTTGTTGTTGTTGTTTTGGTTGTACCACATGACTTTGGGCGAACAAAATATTTTCAAATATTAATTGGTGGAGTAATTTTGATAACATATGTGATACTGGACAACAAAACCAGTCACAAGTAGCACAGGTATATTTGTAGCAAATAGGCAAAATTATAGATTTTTATTTTATGCCAAACATCAGTAGGATATTAAGTAAAGATCATGTTCCATGAAGATGTTTTGTAAATTTCCTACTGTAAATATATTAAAACTTAATTTTTTTATTAGTAATATGCATTGCTAAGAACTTCATTGGACAACTTTAAAGGAGATTTTCTCAATATTTAGATTTTTTTTTGTTTTTGTTTTTGTTTTTGTTTTGTTTTGTTTTATTTTGGTTTTTTTTGCACCCTCAAGTTCCTGTTTTTCAAATTGTTGTATCTCGGCCAAATACTGTCCTATTCTCCTAACAAACCGTACATTTAAAAAAAAAAAAAATGTTTCTAAATTCCAGATGAAATTGAAATTGTGTTTAAAAAAAATTGACCCTTATGACTGGTTTTGTGGTCCAGTGTCACACATTTTCCTTAAAATTGAGATTTATGCATCATCTAAAAGCTGAATAAATAAGTTTCCACCGATGTGTGTTTGTTATGAAAGGACAATATTTGGTCGAGATATAACTATATGAAAATCTGGAATATGAGGGTGCAAAAACAAACCGAAAAATGGAGAAAATCACCTTTAAAGTTGTCCAAATGAAATTTTTACTAATCTAAAATTAAGTTTTGCTATATTTACAGTAGGAAATTTACAAAATATCATCATGGAACATGATCTTTACTTAATATCCTAATGATGTTTGGCATAAAAGAAAAATCAATAATTTTGACCCATACAATGTGTTTGTGGCTATATAGCCGTGCTACTTAAGACTGATTTTGTGGTCCATGTTGTTGCATAATCAAAATAGTCATCTGCACTACAATGAATGATGTTTCAAAGAATGTCCTTTCATGTACTTCTGTGTTCTTGTTTGGGCCCAGATGTTTGTGACACTTTTTTTCCCATACACTCTTCAGTCCTTGCTCTGACAGCTAATGTTTGCACATATACTGAAAAGAACAAGCAGGAACAGACATTGTTTTTGTCCTGCATTGTTTTTCCTTACAAGAAACAACGAATAAGGAACTACCCGACGAAAAGTCTGAATGGGATGTGCCTTGCCCGTTTATGATTGTTGACGAAGTGCTGTCTAAAATAAAACAATAAAAAAACTGCTGCCTTTGTTTTTCCACAGACACCATGTGCACCTTGATGTCTCTCTGTGACCCGCGTCAGTGATTTTATCACTGATCCACCGTCTGTGCATTGGTTGTCGTTGTGCGCAACCCTCATCCAGAGAGGAGTTCTGGGTACCTTCATGGCGGGGGAGAAGGGCCGTCGCAGCGCCATGGATATCAAGCGCCTAGCGGGCCTTCTGCAGCGCGGAGCCGGGCGATTGCTGGTCATCGACAGCCGGACTTTCTCGGAGTACAACGCCTCGCATGTGCACGGCGCCGTCAACGTCTGCTGCTCCAAACTGGTCAAGAGGAGGCTTCAGCAGGACAAGGTGTCAGTTACCGAGCTCCTCCAACCCAACGGAAAGGTCAAGGTATCAAGTGTGTGTTTGAGAGAGAGCGTGTGGCTAGTTTACGTAATCGAGAAATTGGGGAACTGCATCAGAAAGGTTAATGGTTGATGTTTGTACGCGGACGGCTGCGAGCCTTTGAAGGGATCGTTTTACGATGCTGTTAGTTTTGTGTGGACTTCACAACCGTGTCGTTGCACAATATCATAATGAAGTAATGTTTACTTGTGAACACTCATTAAAGAGTCTCTGTTTTGGCACCAACGTGCAACATCTGCAGTCGAATTCGTATGCACGTTTAGTATTTGACACTTCCTCAATGAGTTTGTAATTAGGTGTCGTGAGTTTGAAGTTGAAGAAAATGCTTGAGAAGGTCAGATTGGATCAAGGGTTTCTGGCTAGCAGCTACTGTAGCATTTCTAAATTTGGAAGGACCACTGTAGGTTTATTGGTTATCAGAGGCTCTGAAATTGGAGACTTGGGTTTTCCATGACTTCTACATCGAATATGACATCATTTTTCCCGCCTGACTGGCATGCCAAGTCTTTATATTTTTAGGCACTCTGTGAAACTGACAGAACTCTTAGGGGGAAATCCAACCAGCGACAGATGTCACGTAAAACTCCATGCCACAGCTGATGAGGTCAGTGTCGAAAACCGATCCGCCTTTATTGCACGCCTCGCTTTCCCGAAAAAATTACACAGATTTTCTGTCAGCTTACAATGCAAATAAATGGCCTCATGCCATCACAGAACGCTCTGTTTTTGAGGGCATAGAAATGACTTGTCTTTGTGATTGTTGGTTCATGAAATCAATTTCGTTAGTTCCTCATATTTAGATTCACGAATGAGTGAGTGATCTTTCATGCATTTAGTTCACCCTGTGCTTTTCTGGTTCATTAATTTTTTTTTAACTGCAGCTGTGAGTTTGTGTCATTCCCCTAAATTTCTGCAATTAAAATATATTGGCTTTCGATTTGTTAGATGTAAATTTGTTGGGTTTGTAAGTAAAAGACTTCCGAGCCCATTTTGAACTGTTGATTAGATGCTAATTTTTGTCCGATCAAATAATTTACGTGATTCTCACTTACAGTTGAGGTCAAAAGTTTGCAGAATATGCAAAATGCTAATTATTTTACCAAATTTTTTTATTTAGTACTGACCTGAATACGATATTAAGCGAAAATAATAGGTGGACTTATAAAAATGACCCTGTTCAAAAGTTTATATACACTTGATTCTTAATACTGTGTTGTTACCTGAATGATCCACAGCTGTGTTTTTTTGTTTAGTGATAGTTGTTCATGAGTCCCTTGTTTGTCCTGAGCAGCTAAACTGCGTGGTTATTATTCAGAAAAATCCTTAAGGTCCCACAAATTCTTTGGTTTTTCAGCATTTTTGTGTATTTGAACCCATTCCAGCAATGACTGTATGA
Organism: Labeo rohita; assembly: GCF_022985175.1. Classification (NCBI taxonomy): domain Eukaryota; kingdom Metazoa; phylum Chordata; class Actinopteri; order Cypriniformes; family Cyprinidae; genus Labeo; species Labeo rohita. The sequence goes on from NC_066893.1 coordinate 5,670,386, forward strand.
TTTTGAGATCCATCTTTTCACACTGAGGACAACTGAGGGACTCATATGCAACTAATACAGAAGGTTCAAACACTCACTGATGCTTTAGATGGAAACACGATGCATTTAGAGCTGGGGGGTGAAAACTTTTTGATTTGAAGATGAGGGTAAATTTAACTTATTTTGTCTTCTGAGAAACATGTAAGTATCTTCTGTAGCTTCCGAAGGGCAGTACTAAATGAAAATAAATATGATATTTAGGCAAAATAAAAAAAAAAATGTACACATCTTCATTCTGTTCAAAAGTTTTCACCCCCCGTCTCTTAATGCATTGTTTTTCCTTCTGGAGCATCAGTGAGTGTTTGAACCTTCTGTAATAGTTGCATATGAGTCCCTCAGTTGTCCTCAGGGTGAAAAGATGGATCTCAAAATCATACAGTGATTGCTGGAAAGGGTTCAAATACAAAAAAATGCTGAAAAACCAATTTTGTGGGACCTGAAGGATTTTTCTGAAGAACAGCAGACAGTTTAACTGCTCTGGACAAACAAGGGATTCATGAACAACTATCACTAAACAAAAAACACAGTTGTGAATCATTCAGATCATTCACGTGTATGTAAACTTTTAAACAGGGTCATTTTTATAAATTCAATAAAGTCTTTTATCTGAAATATCTTATTCAGGTCAGTACTAAATAAAAAACAACACGCATTTTATATTATCCCTCTTATTTTGGTAAAATAATTAACATTTTGCAGATCACCCAAGGTGTATGTACATTTTTGGACCTCAACTGTACATAACTATTCAGCATCTGGATATTTCGGACACCTCCTTTAATACAGTGTGTTATTCATTTATTTGTTTATTTTTTAAAAGACAGTAATATGGTGCTTGCCCTAAACGTGTCAGCTCTGGGCCTTTGTGTGCTATTTGTTTCCTAAAAAATGGGCACTTTGATTCGGATCTGCTGGCCAAAACCAGTTCCATCTGAACTTAACAGAGTGGCACTGTTTTCTTGGGTCACTCTTTCGCAGCATTCCCCATTTCTTTCCATAGCCGAGCCTAGAGGCTGTGTGGCTTTTATTATCTCCTTCAGTGAAGAGGATAACGCTCGTGATTAATGCAAGTCCTGGATAAAGCTGGAGCTATCTGGGTGTAAGTGGGGGAAGGCGGGATGGGGCGAATTCTGGAAACTCTTTGTTATTGGATGAGCATGACATCATAATCTTTAGTGTGGCCATTGGCAGAGCGCTTGCAGAGCATGTGCAAAACGTCTACGCGACTAGCGCAGCATCCAGACAAAACCCTACCCCCTCCATCCCCCCCACCGCTTTGGACAGCTGCCATTGGCAGAAGTTGTGGCATCAATGTGCGAGCTGAAAGTAACGACATCACCGCAACCAAAGGCCACCAGTGTGGTCCATTGTGAGTGCGAATAAAGGAAGGAAGTGAAAGAGGGTATTAATGGACGAGCAGCGCACATCCACACTGAGATAATGCCGAGGTCCCCCATGGCTCTGTGTTCGGCCCATTTCAGATTACATCAGCGGAAGGCACCATATGCACCGATTGCCTGGCCTGCATTGTAAATGGGTCAGTGTTAAGTGCAGTAGATAGAGTGCAATGGTGCAGGAGCAGGACTTCCTCTGCAGCCTCGAACAGTCTTGGCTTATGGTAATCTGTGCTGCTGAATGTTCCGTTGAGCTGGTACTGACAGATGGCTATGCGCTCGCCTAGAGCGAAGACAGCCGAATAGGCAGATCTTAAGGATGTGCGGATTGAACAAAGACAGGAAGCTTATTCTCCAGGCCTTTATCTTGTACTCTTTGTAGAACATCACCTTTTAAAAATTTCACACGTAGAAATTAATAGAGTTTTATATTTTCGAAAGAAAACGCTGATGGTGCTTTTCGACGCAAAACTGGTCGGCGTGATAATAGGGTGATGCGAGGCATTGCTAGTGTTGTCTGTGGGAATTGCTAGCCTACTCTTAAGTCTCCATGATATTTTGATGGCATTTTTTTGGCATGGGTTCCTTTTTCAAGTCTTTGGGATTTTTTTATCTTTGACTGTTGTCTGCTAAAATCAGGAGGTCTCTTCAGATCACAAACTTGACGTGTGTGCAATATAGTATTGCAAAAATAACATTTCGGTAATTAAATTTGGACCGTCAAGTAATTGAAATCAGTATGCTGTTCAGAAACCAAAACTTTTTTGTTTTGTTTTTTTCAAAAACTTCAGTACGTCACTACTGTACTGCACTCTTTAATCATAATCAAACTCTTTCCAGCTTTATTCAAATTGCTCAAAGCAGCATCATGGAATTAATGGTTATACAAGGTGCTTGAAGTGCTTGAATGTGACTTTTTGAAATATAAGAGTTGGAAAACCCTGGAAAATAGCAATATTCCTGAACAGGTACTGGAAATGTGCTTGAATTACTGAAAGACAATGTATCTATGAAATAAGTTTTACTTATTTTAGTTAATGTCATAAAACTAACAAGTTTTATGTAGCAGTATTGACAATTCGCTGAGTAAACAGTAAAATGCTTTCGCTGAAGATATGAAAGGAGGAACAGATAAACCAAATAAATTGATCATTTACACTGGAACCGCTTCGATTGATTCAAACTCGTGACTTTGATCATTTATTTCAAGCAATTCACTAGCAAGAGATATCAAAGCCATTCATTTTTTAATTTCGATATTGTTTGTAATGATTTTAAAATGCACGTAGTGATAGCTGAAAGGGAGCTTTACGAAACTTCAAATCAGCACCATTGTGTTGCAAAATGATTCTCTATTTCCAAACGCTCTAATTTGATTGCGTATCGCAAATCATTTGTTTCAGATCAAGACTTTAAATCGTGTATCGCAAATCATTTGATTTATATCGGAGCGGTAAAAAGCTTTCGCTGAAGATGCAAAAAGAGGAACAGATGAACCAATCAACTGAGTCATTTATGCTGGAACCACTTTGATTGATTCAAAGTTGTGACTTTGGTCATTTATTTCAAGAGATGCACTAGCAAAAGCCTGATCAAATTAAAAGAGCCATTTAGTTTTTGAATTTTGACATCGCTTGTAATGATCTCAAAAAGCATGTAGTGATGGGTGAAACTGAGATTTTTTGAAACTCTGAATCAGTTAATCCATTGCATCGCAAAATGATTCACTGTTTTGAAGCGCTCCAATCGAATAGCGTATCGTAAATCATTTGATTTAGATCAAAACACTGAAACGCTTTCGTCGAAGATGCGAAAAGAGGAAGAGATGAACCAAATCAACCGGGTCATTTACACTGGAACCACTTCGATTGACTGAGCTTTTCAAAACTCTGAATCAGTTAAACCATTGCGTTGCAAAATGATTCTCTGTTTCGAAACGCTACATTTCAATTGTATATCGCAAATCATTTGATTTAGATCGGATCAGCTTTTGCTGAAAATGCAAAAAGAGGAACAGATGAACCAAATCAAAACCCATTTACGCTGTTTCAGATCAGGACTTCAAATTGCGTATCGTGAATCATTAGATTTAGATCAGAACGTTGAAGTAGGTTCACAAATCTTTAGTTTTAGATTAGAACCGATCTGAATCTTTTGATTCAGATCAGGACTTTGGTTTGAGTTTGTAAATCATTTGATTCAGTTTGGGACTTCAGAGCACGTATCATGAATAATTTGATTTAGATCGGAACTTCGCTATCATTTGATTTAGACCAGGACTTTGGAGCGTGTATGGCAAATAATTTTATTTAGATCAGAACGGGTTTGTGAATCATTTCGCAAATCTACATGATTCACATTTCACGCTCCGGGTGCTGGTCTGAAATGATGGTTTGCAAATGATTCCGATCGGTACTTCTGAGCTTGTATGTCGAATCATTTGTTTCAGTTTGGGACTTCAAATCACGTATGACCAATCATTTGAATTAGATTGGAACTTCGGAGCACGTATCGCAAAACGTTTGATTTAGTTTGAAACAGGTTCATGACTCATTTCGCAAATTGAATGATTCAAATCAAATGATTCACGATACATGATTTGAAGTCCCGATCTAAATCAAATGATTTGTGATACGCAAAGTTCCAATCTAAGTCAAATGATTTGTGATTCACGCTCCGAGTCCTGGTCTGAAATGATGGTTTGCGAATCACTATTCAGATCGGAACTTTAGAGCGCAGTTTGCGAATCTTTTGATTCAGATCAGGACTTTGGTGCGAGTACACGAATCATTTAATTCAGTTTGGGACTTCGAAGCACATGTGGCGAATCATTGGTTTCCAGCATTTCCGAGCAGTTTTGCAAATCTAATCTTTTTTTCTGATTTTTTTTCTTAAACAATAGAAAACAGTTCTAAAACCAAAACAAAGAAAGAAGAAAAGTATTAGCTGTGGTTTTACTATAGTAAATGTGTAATACTTTAGTAGTAGTACTTTGCATGTGCTTCACTTTATTTTTGCCATTTTGTTTTACTAGTATTTTTTTATTTATCTATTTATCTTTTTTTTCGAAGACATTTTTTGATAAGTAAGATCTCTGATTGAAGTCTTTGAAAAATGTAATAAAATAATGTATTTTAAACATTATACAAAAATAGCGTACATCCACACTGAGATAATGCAGAGGTCCCCCATGGCTCTGTGTTAGGCCCATTTTAGATTAAATAGATATTGTAATTAAACAGCACATTATAAACTTATTGCCAAAAATAATTAATTAATCAAATAATAGATATTATACTTTATACAGTACATTGTTCCAGCCCATCTAAAATAATATATTTATTGCCTAAAATAATAAATATTATAGAGATTGTCTGTACACTTGTCTGTAACACTGACACTGTTATCAAACTAAATTTATGAACTGAATAAATGACACTGTTGTGTTCTGTAGAGTTGCTTTACAGCTGAAATAAAAGGTGAAATAAATGACTTGACTTGAGCGGAAACACACTAAAAAGCTGTACGTAGCTCGCCATCCTGTAGCTTCCTACAGTTTTGATGTGAAAAATGACTTGCACATTGTTGACTGTGTCCTGATGTGCCTAGTGAACGTGTGAAGGGACAGAGGACATACTTGTCAACAAGTTAAATTCTAACAGATGAGGCAGGCGAGAAATGAATGGCACTGGAGAGACGGTCTCAGGATATACGTGTCCGCACAGGCCCCGTCAGGTGACACAAATAGAAATCGAACGTGCCATTTTTTAAATCCTGCTGATGTCACAGCATGTAAGCGATCTGAATGTGTTGTGTGACCTTGGGAGCATCCTGTGGCTCTTGGAACATGTCGCTATTTGACACGCTCGTCTTTGCGGGTGACACCTAACTATTACTGAACCTCTCCATGGCTTGGTTTAGTATTAAGTGGGTACCTAATTACAACCCCATAGCATTTGCTGACAGGATTTTCGAAGTGTCTCTGGCTATGTTCGGAATAGCATATTACCATACTATTTTAAATATATCTTGAGTATGCCGTATGTACTTGATACTATTCACATTGAGTACATTTGTGGATGCATGGAATACCTGAATGAACACAACAATATTGTAGTTGTATTTTAATGCAACTGTATTTAATATAGTTTCATTAGTTGGAATTTTAACTTGTGTTAAAATATTAAATGCATTATATATTTATTTGATATATTATACAGTACAAATAATAGTGATGAATAAAGAATACGTTATATACATTATACAGTAATATATATTATGCATAACACAGGCCATTATATATTTGCTGTGTGAAATAATAATTAAATAGTACATATTATATATTATATAAAACATTGTTTACATCTTTATTATCTAAAATAAATAGCAAAATAATAGACTGTAATAAAGTAGATAATTACTGTCTCAAATATGTTATAAATTATATATTTATTGTCTAAAATAATTCATAAAAAATATACATTATATAGTACATTATATATTTATTGTCTGAAATAATTATTAAATAATATATATTACACATTATATCAGTGCATTGTTTATTGTCTAAATTAATTTTATAAATAAAATAATATATATGATGCTATAATTATACATTATACAGTACATTATATATTTATTGTCTAAAATAATAAGTATTATACATAATACTGCACATTATACATTTCTGAAATAATTATTAAATAAAATAATAGATATTGTATGCTATACATTGTTTATTGTTTAAAATAATTAGTAAATAAAATAAGTTATATTGTACTTTATACAGTCTTTATACAGTACAAAATAATTAATAAAGTAAAACATGTTATACATTTTACAGTACATTATATATTTGTTGTTTAAAATAATAAGTATTATGTATTATACTGTACATTGTACAGACCATAATATTGCCAGAAATAATTATTAAATAAAATAATAGATATTATACAGAATACAGTACAATATATATTCATCATCTGAAATAATTATTAAATAGTATTATACATTATGCAATGCATTGTTTATTGTCTAAAATAATTTAATAAATAAAATAATATATATTATACTGCATACAGTACAAAATAATTGATAAAAAAATAAATAAAATATATTATATAGTTAATTATGTTTTGTATTGTCTAAAATAATTAGTAAGTATTATATGTTATATTGTACATTCTACAGGCCATAATATTATTATCTTAAATAATTTTTAAATAAAATCATGCATATTATACAGTATACAGTACATGTTTAAAATAATTAATAAAATAGATATTATACATTATACATTACATTATATATTTATTGTCTAAAATAATTATTAAATAAAATAATAGATATTATACAGAATACAGTACAATATATATTCATCATCTAAAATAATTAATAAGTAATATTATACATTATGCAATGCATTGTTTATTGTCTAAAATAATTTAATAAATAAAATAATATATATTATACTGCATACAGTACAAAATAATTGATAAAGTAAAATATATTATATAGTTAATTATGTTTTGTATTGTCTAAAATAATTAGTAAGTATTATGTTATATTGTACATTCTACAGGCCATAATATTATTATCTTAAATAATTTTAAATAAAAGCATGCATATTATACAGTATACAGTACATTTGTTTAAAATAATTAATAAAATAGATATTATACATTATACATTACATTATATCTTCATTGTCTAAAATATTTTAACAACTAAAACAATTTATATTATACTTTATACAGTACAAAATATTTAATAAAGTAAAATATATTTTGCATTATACAGGTCATAAAAGTATTGTCTAAAATAATTATGCAATAAAATAATAGATATTATATGGTATAGAGTACAATGTTCACTGTCTAAAATAATTAATAAATAAAGTATTACGTATAATAATTTATACATTACAAAATTAATAAATTAAAATATATTATACATTATACTGTACATTATACAGGCCATAATATTATTGTCTGAAATAATTATTAAACAAAAGAGTAGATATACCAAAAACATTTGCATTTTGTTATTGTCTAAAATAATGAATAAATAAAATAATATATATTTATATTACACAGTACATGAAATACTTTATTGTCTAAAATAATAAAATGATAAACATTATACATTATACAGGCCATTACATATTATAAATTTTCACTGCAGTGAAAATCCCACAATGCAATGCACTTCTTCTTTTTAAAAATTTTTAATTTTAAGGCAAACTAGACGTCACTAATTGAAGTAATAATATACTTATAATTTTGACGTTGACACGTTGACAAGGACTTATTATTAACGCAGTCACACGTGTGAACATGGCAGCGTTCGTGTTTGCCCTGTAGGTGACCCAGGCCTCAGCAGCCCTTCACGAGAGCCCATAATCCTCATGTGATGATGTCAACATCTAGATTTAGCCTTCATCCAATTAAGGCGGAACACCTTGTACAAAGGGGGAGGGGCCTGCGGGAGACAGACAGGACGATGAGGAGCGAGGCCTAGTTTCTCACTGTCCTCTATCAATCAATAGCCTCAGTTTAATACCTTATCTAACAGCTAAGCTTCAATTGCATAATCGCTCAAGATAAATGAAGAGCAATACGTGTAAATGTACTCCAGGCACTTTAAAACCAGGTGCTGTTATTTAACTTTCGCAGTGGTTTGGCAGGGAAACACGGTAATCTTCCACCGCGGCCGACCTTCGGCAGGTGACATCACCTTTTAGGCCCGACGCCAAGCTGATGGAGTCGTAATGTAACACGCACAGACTTTCGGTTTCTCACACGTACGTCTTCTCACCGTCTTACTTGCTTTTAGATACACCCTGTTTGTGCAAGCCTGTGCCGTGCTATTTCTAAATGAGTGATCAATATAATGTGTGGTGAAGTCCAAAGCTCAGCTTAACTCGAATGAAAGGGAATATGATAACGTCATACTATAGATAGAACTGACTGAAGTCCATTGATGTGGATTTGAAATCAGGTCAGTGCTGTTTCAAATAAAGAGGCCAGGTTAAGTAAGATTTGACCTTTTATTTAAAGATAGATTTCTTGCTATGTAACAATCAGCTGATGTTTTTTAGTAGCTAAAGGGATAGTTCATCCAAAAATGAAAATTAGCACATGATTTACTCGTCCTCTACCCATCCTAGGTGTCTATGACTTTCTTCTTTCAAACAAATACAGTCTGAGTTATATTAAATGAAGTCCTGGCTCTTTCAAGCTTTATAATGGCAGTAAATGGGTGTTGGGTGTTGAGATTTTGAAGTCCAAAAAAGTATTTAAATCCATCATGAAAAGCACTCCACACAGCTTCGTGGGTTAACAAAGGCCATGTGAAGCAAATCGATGCATTTGTGTAAGAAACATATTCATATTTACAACTTTACGAACCATAATCTCATACATGTACTGTCTAAAATAATTTAATAAATAAAATAATATATATTATACTTTATACGGTACAAAATAATTGATAAAGTAAAACATATTATGTAGTTTATTATGTTTTGTATTGTCTAAAATAATTAATAAGTATTATACGTTGTATTGTACATTCTACAGGCCATAATATTATTATCTTAAATAATTATTAAATAAAATCATGCATATTATTCCACATTCTACATTACATTATATATTTATTGTCTGAAATAATTAATAAATATTAGATATTACACATTATACAGTGCATTATATATTCGTTGTCTAAAATAATTTAATCGATCAAAAATATATATATATTATACTTTCTACAGTACAAAATAATTAATAAAGTAAAATATGTTATACATCTTACAGTACATTACATATTTGTTGTTTAAAATAATAAGTATTATACATTATACTGTACGTTGTACAGGCCATAATATTGTCAGAAATAATTATTAAATAAAATAATAGATATTATACAGAATGCATTACATTATATATATATATTCATCATCTGAAATGTTTAGTAAATAATAGATATTATACATTATGCAATGCATTGTCTAAAATAATTTAATAAATAAAATAATATGTATTATACTTCATATAGTACAAAATAATTAATAAAGTAAAATATATTATATAGTAAATTATGTTTTGTAATTATAATTTATAAGTATTATACGTTATATTGTACATTATACAGGCCATAATATTAATATACGTGGATTCACAAGAGTAGTTTTAAATATGGACTTTTTTCTTACACAAATGCATTGATTCACTTCATAAGGGCTTTATTAACTAGCCAGAGCCATGTGGAGCACTTTTTATGATGGATGGATGTACTTTTTTAGGCTTTAGAATCTCAACCCATTCACCCATTTTAAAGCTTGAAAGAGGCAGGACATTTTTTAATGTAACTCTGATTATATTTGTTTGAAAGAAGAATACATACATCTAGGATGGCTTGAGGGTGAGTAAATCATGGGGTAATTTCCATTTTTGAGTAAACTGTCCCTTCAACTGTGAAATTTTAATAAACATTGTAATTCCGTGAGAGTAGTAAACAATTCCAAACCACAACTGTAACGATAACAACACAGACCACTTTGGAAATTTAGTGACCTCATCAGATTCTTCCAAAAATGAAAATTCTGTCATTATTTACTCACTCTGAATCATTTGAATTATTGAGGGAAAAAAACCTAATTCAAATTAATTTTGTGTAACTGATTCATTATCTGACTCAAAAGAATAATTCATTGACAAATCAGACATTGTTATTGGTGGTGCCCTGAAATCTCAGCAACCGAAAATATTGTTTCGAAAACAGAAAAAAGTCAGTGCACAAAATTACATTTAAAAAGGGGGTGGGGAGGCATTTTCATTTTTTTCTTTTCTTTTTTTTTGTTTGTACACAGAATTTTGCACAATTAGATTTTTTTTTTTTTTTTTTTTTTTTTTTTATATATATATATATATATTTTTTTTTTTGTTTTAAAAGGGGGGAAAGGCATTTTCATGTATTTTTGTCTTTTCTTCATTTTTTACACAGGATTTTACACAAAATTATATTAAATTTTACTGGACATCAATAAATGTAAATCCAAAATACATTTTGGAACAGCAGTAAAATAAAATAAAATAAATAAAATTAAATAAAATAAAATAAAATTAAATTAAAATTAAATTAAATTAAATTAAATTAAATTAAATTAAATTAAATTAACGTTTCTCCAATGATATTTATGCATGGATACAAGATGTAAAATCTGTTCACCTGAAACATAATTAGACAGTTTGCTGACAAAGAATTTTTCTATAATTTTCAAGACTGATTTAAATGACCTGACAATACAGCACTCTAAATATCATGAAGAATTCAGTGACTTCAAAGAATTCAATTTTTGTGCATCACCAGTTTCTGCTATTCTGATAAACTTGCTTATTTAAGCTTCAATGGATTATTTTCATGATTTTTAGTAAACAGCAGCTTAAATTTCTGTTTCTTACACAGTCTTATGAGCCGCTTTGTGACGCTCGAAAGCTTAATTTCATCTCCATTTCAGTTGGATGGTCTTCAGAATTTCTTTTGTTTTCCACAAAGGAAATAAAGTCATACTTGGCTTATATTATTGCTTTTTTTGACTATAGTGATTGAGAATTGCAGTGGTGTTGTGTATTCCAGTGAATATATTGACCGATATAACCAACCAATGCAGTTGTTGCAAAACACCCATGTATTCCTATTAATTGCCAATATTGTGTGTTTTTTGCTTTCAGCATGACTGTCCTCTTCTCATCCCTTTTTTTTTTTTCTGTCCCTCCATCTTTCCTCATCTTCCTCCCCTGTCACTGGCCTGGTTTCTCCTCCCCTCCTCTCCTGTCTGTGTGTTTTCTCCAGTAGTGCTCCAGTATTGTAGTGAGTCATTCTGCAGCGGCTCTGGCTGATGGTCATGTGATTAAAAACTGCCTGACAACATTGAGACAGCGGGGCTCGCGTGCAGCACACACACACACACACACACTCAGATTCAGGTCTTATGCACCGGTGCACACGTTAAGCCTCACCATCACCGCTCAATGTGCAAAAGATGTGTTTTTTCTGCAAAGGGTTGGCATTTGGAGCAGGAATATGAGAAAATCCCACACCTTTGCTGTCGATTTCACACTCTAAAGCATGACGTAAATGTAATGCATATTAAAAGCTAATGCATTTCTTAAAATACACTGTGGTAGGATCAGAACTGCATTGATTGATAATCCGGACAGATTGATTAATGGGTCAATAATTACAAATGCATGGCCAAAATGTTGTCTCCCTCCCTCTTGTGTCAGTTCCACTATCTATCTGTCTTGTTTTTTAGTGAATTTTGAGTGTAATATTAATAATATATTGTTTATAAAAACATTAATGTTCAGTTCGTATGTGTATTATAATATACAGTATATTGTTAATTCCAGTCCATCAACCTTATCAATATATGCAAATGTGTATTATTAAAATATATGTATTAAATAAACATTTGAATATTCATCCTTTATATAATGTATTGTATTATAATAATCTATATTCATATATATTCTAATATATATTCACTGATGCTGCAGTAATTACTGTTATTACTGTTATAACTGTTATACTGCAAATAATAAATAATAATAATAATCTTATACAAATATATTATGTAAACAAATAAAAATTCATATCATATTTTAGTTTGTATAACTTCTATTTAAATATGTACATATTACATAATATAGTTTGTATAAACACAACAATATTCATTTTATATATAATATGAACAATGCTGTACAATAATGTTCAGTCTTATACTGCAGTAAATATTGTAACAAACATTAATATTTAAATGTATTAAGATATATTGTGTATATAAACATTTATATTCAAATGTATTAATACTATACAGTATATTATACCCATTAAATATGTGTTTGTATACAATGATGTTTAACAAAATGTATTATTTACAATATTAGATATTTATTATTTATAATATTTATACTATTTGCTGCAATATCCATTGTTAAGGATTGTAAATGAATAAATGAATTTATAATTTAATTTGTTTATATTTGTACGTATTTATAACAATGTATTCATACAAATTTATGTTAATAAATGTTTATATGAATAATCAGTAATATTCACTTATATTCACTTTATAGGGCCAATCCAATTAATTTTTTTCCCAAATTCCTTATTTATTTATTTATTTATTTATTTTCCCAAATTCTAATTTCCCAAAGTTTTTATTCCCCCAGGTTTAATTTTTTTGGATTCCGTTTTTTCCCCCGTTTTAATTTTTCTAGACTCTGTTTTACATTAGTGCTGTCAAATGATTAATCGCAATTAATCCAAATAAAAGTTTTTGTTTATTTAATATATGTGTGTACTACTATATAAAGACAGACATATGCAAGGATATATATATATATATATATATACATACACACACTGTATGCATGTGTATTTATGTATACATAATAAATATACACAGTACACACATATATTACGTAAACAAAAACTTTTATTTTGGATGCGATTTATCGCAATTAATAATTTGACAGCACTAAAAAATATTAAAAAAGTATGTCTAATTACTTGAAATCATAAAACTTGCACAATTTAAGGGTAATTAATTAAAAGCTCTATGAAATAAGTTTTTTTTTCTCTTGTTAATAGTTCCGTCACAATTTCTTCAAGTTAAACCAAACTTTTATTTTGACGGGTTGCTGTAAAGACTTAAAGGTGTCTGTTTACGTGGACAGTTTTTCTCAAAAGAAATGGTAAAATGCTCATGAAGTGACTCTCAGAGTAGTTCTAGAGATTATGTTTGTGTTCATGTACTCATATACTGAGGCGGCAAAGGTTAAAAACACTGCAAGCGTCACGCGCACTTCAGCATGTGTGTAGTAAATGAAACTGTGCATCTGTGCCATTCATTCACACAGAGACACGCAGAACATGCAGGTATTTAAATAGTATATTTTCAGCTTAATATTCACAGACACTAGTCCATATTGTGTTTTGACTTAAGTGTACTGACCTACTTTCGATGTATTCATCCAAACTTGGCAAATTCCGTCACATTCCGTGTTATAGGGTAAATTCCATTTTTATGACTGGATTCCGAGATTCAGTCCGCGTTTCCCGCATCGTGGAAATCACAGGGCCCTGACTTTACATATCTGATTGTTCCATCTGATTATATAAATTATATTTATGATTATTTGAGCTATTTTTTTGTACGATACATATGTCATCGTAGCAGCCTTGCTATATTGTGAAAATAGTCAGCTGTGTGTTTGCCCTCAGCTTACTGTGACGTGTGACATCTGAGTCTGACTGATGTGTTCCTGTGTGTGTTTGTGCTCTGAAGGTTGATCTGGGCCGGAGGCAGGAGGTGGTGGTGTACGATCAGAGCACGAAAGACGCCGGTCAGCTTCCCAAAGACAGCTTCGTCCACATCCTCCTGAGCAAGCTGGACGGCACCTTCCACAGGGTGTCTCTGCTGACAGGTACAGACATACGCCAACTCTGCAGACCTGAGCTCTGATCTGCTGGAGAGAGACGGGAACGTGTCAGTTCTGGTTTACACCAGCAGAGGGCGAGTCTTACATCACACTCTTGTTTTCTGCTGTCACTCCCTCACATTTACTTTACACGTATCTGTCTGTCTCTTTAATTTCCCTCACGGCTCTGTCTTGTCTGACTGTTTTGTTTTCCGTGTAAATGAATCAGAGGCCTTGATGATTTATGTTGTTCGCTGACAGACATTTTTGTTATGTCATCATTGGAGGAATGCACACGCTCGACTGCTCCAGTACTTGTTTTGCACCATGTAGTTGTCGAGTTAAAACACTTTTCAAGGTTTGCAGAGTGATTTTCCTTTGCGTCGTTTTTTGCCGTAGACAACAACGAAATTCTCTAAAACTTACCTAAATCTTCCCGTTACCACTGTTGTTAAAGGCTGTAACTTTTTATATGTAACTTTTTATGTTTGACTACATTTTATTTATTATTAATACTGGTCACTGAATTAATAGTAATTATTATAAATAAAAGTAATTATAAAATAATAATAAGTTAATAAGTTTTTTAGTAGGTTGATCAAGCTAGCTTTTTGAAAACAATTATTTGTGACATAACATTTCATGATAATAAAGAAATTATTTAAAATTATTTTAATTGTTATTTTTAATAAATACAACTTTTTTGTCCTTTTATTTTTTTTAATGCTTTTATTAATGCATATTGTTCATTGAATTAGTAGAATTTTTTATTAAATTCATTTAAAAAATGTTTTAATATGTTTTTAAACCATTTGATGTAATGTAAAACAACAACAACAATAATAATAAAAAATAGGAAAAATGTCATGTACCTTTTATTATTTTTAATATGTTGTTTTTAATATTTGTATTATTTATTTATATTATAATTTATTTATATTATAATAATATAATATAATATAATATGCAGTTTGTCCTTATTTGTTTTATGCTTTTATTAATGCATATTGGTCATTGAATTAAAAATGTGTTTAAAAAATGTATTTTACTAGTTTTTTTAATCATTTGATGTAACATTAAAAAAAATAATAATAATAATAATAAATGCTTTTATTAATGCATGTTAGTCATTAAGTTAGTAGAAATTCAAAAAGTTTTCTAAATGTATTTTAATAGTATTTTTTAAACCATTTTATTTTAAACTATTTGATGTAAATAATAGTAATAATAATAATAATAAATAATAAAGCAAAATGTAATGCACATTTTAATCATTTTTAATGTATAATTAATTTTAGTTGTTGTTTTTAATATAACTTTTTAAATTTGACTTTTATTTTTTGTTTAATGCTTTTATTATTGCATATTAGTCATTGAATTATTAGGAAAAGTTTTTTTTTTTAAATGTGCTTTAATAGTATTTTTTAAACCATTTTATGTAACAAGTAATAATAAGTAATAATAACAACAACAACAAGGCAAGATTTCATGCACCTTTTTAGTTAATTTTAATATTTTTTTTTAACAATATTATCTATAACAATAATATATAAAACAGTTTATGTAAATACTGACACACACACACACACACACACACATATATATATATATATATATATATATATATATATAGTATTGTTAAAATATAAAAAAATACTGTAACAAGATATTATTGTACAATGTAAATCTTGAAGCAATATATCATAGTAATATATATTAATACATTGTTTATATTTAATACATAAACATTAATATTTACTTCACATATACTTAATATATTACAGTACTTTCAAAATACATCAGTCTTAGATAAAGCAATAGATACTGCAAATATTGTAAATAAATATGGAGTTGTAAAAATCAATCAAAACGCCCATCCTTATCTGCACGACTTCTGAGGAAAAGCATTAAAGATGTAATGCTAACCATTGTGCAGCTGCTGTGCACTGGTCTGACAGGAATCTCCTGCTGTCAATCAAATGATGTCATGATAAACAAATGAGCTGCTGCTCGCCAAAGGCATTAACCCGCATATAGACATCAAACCCCAAGAAAACACTTCACACATTTTTTACATCCCAAAAATACCAACTTTTTGTCACTCCCTGTAATAAATACTTTCTGTTAAAAGCGAGCGTCACAGCACAGTTCATCTCTCAAAGTGATGAGTCTGTAGAAATCCTCACAGTAGGCAGTTTTTCGTGAAGCTTATGTTATTTTTTCCTCTCACTTCTTGCTAAGCTTCTTGATCCAAATGTGTCAGCAGTGTAAAGAAGCTCAAATTTATTTCAGTCAGGATTTGGGGAAATTTCACCACTTCTGCAAATCTTTGATTATGTGACTGCATGCGCTGAAGCGTCTGTCACTTTTAAAGCTTAAGACCAACTTGAATCACATTTAGTGTTTTTCGGAAAGCTTAAATTAGAAAAGTGCCACACATGACATGGGAAGTTAAAACGGCCATCGCTGAAGCTGAGACAGCACCTTTGATTTAGAAAAAACACTTTTTTAATCTAAAAATAGACTATTGGATATTAATATAAAACACTTTAAAGTATAAAACGCAATTATTACTGGCATTTGCTAAAATGCTTGCTTTACTATGCTCAATCGCTGCATAGACACTGCATGAAATATTTTTTTAATATCCGTGCTTGTATTATCATTCTCAGACTCTGAAAATAGTTTTTTGTGTAAATGAGGCCAGAAGAGAAGACGTCATGATTTTATTAAGACCATATTAAGACAATATGGATGACAAATGGCTCTTGGCGGCCTTTGATAAACATTAAAGGACAGCTCTAGAGGAGATGATGTAATGTTTCTGGATGTATTCGATCCAGAACTTGCAGGGATGAAAGCTTTTGCGTGTCTCCCGTTGCTCTTAAATATAGCATATTTTGCTACAGATCTCTTCTAGTTATTTTAGTTGAGTATCTTCATTACATGAACTTTAGTTGTGTGTATTTTATGTTAGCATATGCATATATAAATGTGGATTATACCAGAAAAAAGTTTTTGAACAGTAAGATTTTTAATTAAAGTGTCAGCAAAAGCACTAATATTGTACTATATTTTTACTATTTAAAATAACTGCGTTCTATTTGAATATATTTTAAAATGTAATTTATTTTTATGATCAAAGCTGAATATTTAGCATCATTACTCCAGTCTCCAGTGTTACATGAACCTTCAGAAATCATTCTAATATTCTAATTTGCTGCTCAAGAAACATTTATTATTAGTATCATCAATATTCAAAACAGTTGAGTAGAATAGAAAGATCCAAAGATCAGCATTTATCATTTTTTTTTTGGTACAGAAATTATAGAAATTAATTCTTTTATTTAGCAAGGATGCTTTATATTGTTCAGAAGTGATGAAAAAGACATTTATAATGTTGCAAAAGATTTCCATTTCAGATAAATGCTGTTCTTCTGAACTTTCTATTCAAACGTTCTATTCAACATAATAATAAAAAATGTTTTTTGAGCAGCAAATCAGAATATTAGCATGATTTCTGAAGGATTGGAGTAATGATGCTAAAAATTCAGCTTTGAAATCACAGGAATGAATTACATTTTAAAATATATTCAAATAAAAACAGTTATTTTAAATAGTAAACATAGCTGTACTTTGCATCAAATACATGCAGGCTTTATTAAAAAAAAACATTAAAAATCTTAGTGTTCAAAAACTTTTGACTGGTTGTGTATATATATTATATATAAAGAAACGCATTCCTTTAACTCTTTTCCTGCCATTTTCCAGCTTTCTGTGTTTTCCCTGTTAGGTAGGGGGCGCTATTGCAAATCTTCTGAAAGAGTACTGAATCTCCAGATCAAAACACAGCAAAGAAGAAGCAGAAACAAGCAATCGCGTATGTCAGCATATTAAACAGCATATAAATTAAAACCGCCTAATGTTACCGAATAAAATGCAGACACAGAAAATAGTTTAGGACTGTGCAGCTTGGGTGGTGTTGATTAAATCTAGAAGCTAGAATAAACTTGAGTTGACATCAGATGCCCATTTTCCACAAGTTTAAGGTCTTCATGAAACATCTGCAATGTAACTTTAGTTATAATTCCGCAATGGTTGTGTAAAAAAGCATATTTTTAATTAGTCAAAAATAAGCTCTGTTCACAGCGACCCATTTTTGTGCATGTCTCTTTAAATGATAATGAGCTACTGCTCGCCCCGCCCCTCTTTTTCATTTTTGTGTATTCAGTGGTGCGTTATCATCAAAAACAAAACAAATCCACTTTGTCCTCAGTGGATTGCTTACAAGACGTTGTTGCTACAACTGGCTGAGGGTGGAAACGTGCCGATACGGGACAGTCCGTCAGCGGTTAATGGGCGGGGCTTGAGCATTATGACATCATACTGCTCAGAAAATCAAAACAGCTCGATAATTGTGACTGTTTAGGTTTTTTAAGGATTAAAAGAAGTAGTGAATGGATTTTTAGCATTGTAGGGTGGTTGTGTCTAACATGCTAGAACACGTTTATATGCAGACACCATGTAAAAAGTGAATTTAGCATCTGATGTCCCCTTTAAAAGCAGATTCTTTTGTTTTGATTTTTTGTTTTTTTTTTCAGATATATAAACAACAATATTCTGGGGGCTATGAAAGTTGTATGAAAATGATCAAAAGTACTGGTGGTGGCTGGCAAGTACTTTTTAAAAAGCACTGATGTGGAAAGTTGATCATCTTTTTTACCATATTTTTGACATTTTTGTGCTGTTAGCTTAGCAACACGCTAATGTCAAACTCTACTGGGACCAACTGTGAGCATTACTCAAGTTTCGTGTGAGCTGAATCCAGTCAGCAAGAATTATGATGAATGCAGGTCGCATTGCAAAACATCTGACCTGTATCTGATTTAGGACCACATGTGGAAGTGGCCCGAGTCAGAATCGAAAAGATCAGATTCCCGTATGGTTAGTGCTGTTGACCTTGTAATGAACAAAGAAAAGTCACATATGAGTCACACATGAGCAAGAGAATCAGATTTGGGCCACATTTTCTTGAAGTCGGACTGTAACATTAGTGTGTTTGTTAAACTGAATTGATGCACCAGTGTTTGCACTATTTCTCTTCAAAAGTTTTTTTGTAACGAAAAGGCCTCTTAAGTTTCTTTTTTTTTACTGCAAAACAATGGAGGAGCAAGTGTTGCCACCTTGTGGACAAAATACGTTGCGGAAAAACTGTATGCACACACTAGCGTACATGTAAAAACCAAAGTATCTTTTGGGAAAGTTTGGAACTTTTTGTTATGCAAGCAGTTCACAAAGGGTGTGAATCAGAACTAGTGAGTTGTGCAGCAGTGTTTTTGGTTAAGTGTAAGATTAGATATGGTGTTGTGATCGGAAAAGTGATGATTGTAAGTGATAGACTCTAAATGAACAGGAAGTTTATGACCACTTCCTGTCTTAGATGATCACTGTTTCCTTTACTATAAATGCTATCTGGATAAAAGAGTGCCATTTATGCATAAACCACCTTTGAAAGTCCCTCAAAGCAACACTGACTGATGTAATAGAAAGCAAGTGATAGTTTCATTTCTTGAAATCTCAACACTTTATTTTAAAAGAGCATTTTTTTATAAGTGCTTCTCAGAGATGTTTGTCTACACTCTTGGGGGTAAATGTTTCAAAAAGGTTTTTCGTTGTTGCTGTTTTTGTTGTTTTCACAGCAGGGCCATAGAAGAAGCACTTTTGAGCTGTTTAAAGTACCTTTCAGTGATTATTTCTTATAAGAACATTTTTATTTCTTAGTGTGAAAAACATTTTAAAAATCTCAAGAACCTTTTTTTTTTCATTATAAAGAACCTCTCATTTGAGGTCATGGTTCCGTGGATCACGATTTTCTCCCAAATTCATATCTGGGAAAATGTAATCATTTAAAAAACCTTATAAATATTAGGAACTGTTGTGAAATCTTGGTCAGTAGACCTTAGAGTTGGATGGCAAAAGGTTATTAATATACCATAAATCTAAAATGGTACAATACCATAATTTCACCAATTTTCCAGTACTGTTTAGCAGCTCAGGTTGAGTGACATGAACTGTTAACGCAAAGAACCGTTATTATCTGTTTAGTGTGCAAATTTGTCAGTTAGCCAGCATACTTGGTCATGTTTATGCAGTGATATAGAGGAATATATGGAGAAATATATAGCTGTAAGCAGCAATTTAAAAAAGCATTTTTTGGCAAATCCAGGTAATTTGCCATAGAAATATGATTTTTTAATGTCTATGACTGTTACAGCGCAAGCTTTGGTCCAATCTGCCTTAAACTTTGCACGCTTGTTTAGAATTACGTATGGCATGTGCTGTGGTTTTGTGAAGTTTTGAGTTTTCGTTTTGGCTTTATAGGCTTTTGGGTATATTTGAACAGGCCCCTTTTCTAAACGACCTCATTATAGCTTCCCAAAGGATACATTTCAACATTTTTGTGATCATTATTGACCTAGAGAGTCCAGAGAATTGTACTACAGTGTTTTTTTTGTTTGTTTGTTTTGTTTTGTTTTTCAGACTGAGTGAAAAACCTAGGACTAGTTCGCAAAAGTAGTTTTTTTTTTTTTTTTTTTTACATCTTCTTAGTAAATGGTTTGACTGACAGCAGTGGTTCTAGATGAAAAGTAGAATGAGGAGGTCTATCATATAATATGAATATTGTGTGTATGTGTGAAAAACTGTACAATATACAATCGTTTATGCTCTTGCAAAATGTGATTGCACCCTCTGTTAATGACCTCCATTAACTTTGTATAATAGGTGCTCAAAATTCACCGGCCAAAGGTGACCATGTTTTTTGATATACGCAAATGTCTTTATAGGCACTTGTGGCACTTTGGACCAAGACTGTGCGTACCGATTTTCATGTTGATAGTACAAACGGTTGCGTAGCCATTTTAGTTTTTATGTTTTTTCCACTCTTATAGCACCAGGAAGTGGCCAAGCTCAGTGACTTTTTTCATGTGCCCTCAAATTCAGTTCTTACATACATGTTCTGAGTTTGGTGAAGATATTTCATTCCGTTAAAAAGTTATACCCATTTGAGTAAAAGCTGCCCTCCCCCTTTCAAACATTTTGGTGTCCCTATCTGACAGTTAGTCGAAATTTATCTTTTTTGATCATTATTGATATTAACTCTCCAGAGAATCTCCCTACACTGGTTTGGTTCGATCGGATGAAAAACCTAGGACTTGTAGGTGACGAACGAATCCGTTGTGAACCAAGGCCTCCAACAACATAAGGCACTTGAGCCTGCAATGAATGGTTTAGAAGTTATGAGCGATTTCGTACTTCTGATTGCTGTAGCGCCCCCGTCAGGCCGATTGGGGTGAGCCTTGGTGATGTTGTAGACAGTTTGAGTACTACAGTCCCTCCAAGTTTCAAGTCTCTACGACTTACGGTTTGGTCTGCCTGATCAGTTTTACGTGGAGATTGTTGATCCTTGGCCATTCTAACAATTACAATAGGCTAAGTCCTTTAACCCCTAATAACGTGAAAGATCTCGTCTGCCTTTAGCTCGTTGAAAAGTATGAGGTGGTGCAAATCACAAGTGTATTTATTTTGTCTGCAAACTTCTTCATCTCTGTCACTCCCTGCATAGTTTAGATAAAACTAACACACCTGAACCAACTCTTAGGGTTTAACTCTTTGGGTTCGCCCTTTGTTGCCTGTTGAGTTGGCACGATGTTTCTTATTAATGTCTGGCGATCACAGGATCTGAAATGTTATGCGAGCTGTTGTTGAATTTGATCTTCCATCTCGCTCCACAGGCATCTCGTCCATGCCGTCCTTCTTATTGGAATGGCACACACACATTTACACACACCGCTTGAAGCTTTCACACCTCACCCACAGGGACGTGCTGCAAAACGAACGTGTGTGTCCTGCAGATGTGCAGTCGCTCTTAATCTCGCTAGCTTGTAGCCATCTGCCTTTGTTTTTCTATGCATGTTAGGACATCAAGTCCACTGGGTCACCTATATGTGTTCTCAAGGTATTATATGGGTCAATGGTATTATTCTTAATTTTGTCCTATATACAACTTTTTTAAGAATTATTTCTGCTAGTAAAATTTTAGGGTGATAAAACGGTCAAAAATAGTAAAAAAAAAAATCTAAAATATGCGTTATGACCAACATGGAAAAGATCCACCAAATGTCCTCTGTCCCATCAATAGTTAACTCAGCAAAAGTGGGAGGAATTCGGCAGAAAGTAGCAAATTATGCTCAATTAGAAGATGAAAGTTTTAGCTTGGCAGGGAGCAGAGTGCGGCTGTTCCTTCCCCCTTTGTATTTAGCTGCTTTTGGAGCTGAATTCAGCTTTGTCTCGCTCCCGGCTCCTATTATGCAACTGGGCGTTTCTTGTTGAAGTGTTTGTGTGTGTTCGCCAAAATGAGGTAATGAACAGGTGGTGACGCATTCGCTCTAAAACAATATCAATATATCCTTTCACTGTAAGCCTGCCCTCAACATTACGTTCTCTCTCAGACTCCAGACTCGCCACGGTCAGCCAAAGCTCCAATTTTACCGCCATTTCTACGCCCAGTTGAGGTAAAGGACAGGAGGGCATTCATGATTTAAACCAGCATAGGAAAAAGTCTGAGAGACTCTGGAAAAAATGTTTCCTATTATATTTGTTTGACTTTAACTTTTGTAAGACCTGGTTTTAACAGGAAAGTCAATCGTATTTTTATCCTAAACATTCAGCAACATTCCAAGATGCATTTCTAAACATAAATGTATAGTCAAAGTTAATTTTGTCAGTGAAATCACGAACAAAAATGGCACCAAATGAGATCCCGCTCTGGACTGGATTAGTGTTGCAGCTTTAGTGTTGCAACCCTCAAGCCATCCAAGATGTAGGTGAGTTTGTTTCTTCATCAGAACAGATTTGGAGAAATTAAGCATTACATCACTTCCACTTCCAGAATGAGAGTCCAAACAGCTGACAAAAACATCATAATAATCCACAAATAATTCACACCACTCTAGTCCATCTGTGCAATAGTGAATCTGTGCAAGCCAGATTCAAACCTTAGTTTCCCATATAAGGACCAAAGCTCAACATCTGTACTTTCAGAAGTTATATAAATGAAACAAGAAATCTGAATGCCTGAAATTGTGTAGCGTATCAAAGAATATTTGCCTGATGGATGAAATGTGCGATGAAAATCCCAAGTCATATCTAAAGGGGATGTGCCAGAGTCACGGTTTTCTTAAGACATTACGAAAGGTCTTAAATTCTAAAAAGTTTGTAAGAATGTTCCTAAGTGCAGTTCTGTTTTCAAGCGTCCTTAACTTTATTCTTAGGTTAGAAAATAAGAAAATAACAGTTTATTTAGGAGACACTAGGTATGTTTCCATCACCCTGTTTTAATGCGCATTTTTAAGTATCACATTAAAAATGTGAGATAGAAACACTAAATTTTGAATAAAAATCCCTTAATTTGCAAAAAAAAAAATTACGCTCGCTTGAAGTGGTTTTTGACTTGTGCGAAAAAGGGTTAATGCCAGTAATGGAAGATGGAAACTTTGGAAGGAAACCCGGGTACTTTTATCCAAAGTGTCTTACAAGTGAAAAATAGTGACCAAAGCAACATGCAAACAATAAAATCCCTTGATAATCTGTACGAGTTTCTTTCTTCTGTTGAATGCTGGTAACCAAACGGTTTTTGTACTCGATTGACTTACATTTTTTTGGCTACTGTCAACTGTTGGTTACCAACATTCTTTAAAATATCTTCTTTTGTGTTCAACAACAGAAAGAAACTCATACAGGTGGTGAACAACTTAAGGGGAAAAGATGACAAGTAAAATTTTGGGGTGAACGATCCTTTTAAATCTTTGCCATAATAAAACACCATGTACAACATATCTTAAATGACTTTAGATGGTTAACATCTAAAACTTCATCCTGCAGCAGCTTGGCTTCCTGTGTCTACGTAACCCGTTTCCATTATCGTCCCAGAGAGGCACGGGGATCAATGTTTCTATTGAAAAAGAGCCACTGTTGCCATTAGGATGAGGTAAGCTCTCTAGGGACATTCGTGGTGCTCTGTTATTTTCAACAAACACACACACACTCAACTCTTTCTCTGGCCGTATGTCTTTCTGATTAGAGCATGGCTCTATTTTTAGTTCAGGCTCCTGTGGTCATCACATCTGGCGCCAGTCGCCTACTTGAACAGCACACATATACACGCCGCAGATTCGCAAAGGTCGAAAAGATGACCTTTCGGTCTCCACCCTGTACCCTCGACATACACATACACCACTTTGTGGTATGAGGAAATGAGTAGCATTTGTCCTACATATGGCCCGCTGTAAACTTGGCTCTAGTTTCTCTGTGCTCTCATAGACCTCAAATTATATGTGTTATGTCAATTCTGAGAAACAAGCTGAAGAAATGAAGAAATGTCAGCGGGCTGACCAGTGCCAAATACTTTCAGCATGACATGAACTACTTCTCCTCTACTCTCTGCTACTGTCTCCCTCTTTTTTCACTCTTTTCTTTCTTTGGTTTACCCACACCCACTTTCCTTTCTTGAATCTACCTACCATCCAAATTTCCCTTAAAAAAATAAAAACATTCAGTGCACGTAATTAAATTCAGGAATATTTTTCCACTCTATGCCCAACATACAGAACCAGAGGGACCATATTCAGCACTTTTGGAGCTTTTTATTTTATCCTCTTTTACACCATTAGCGATGGTTTCTTGCAGCAATTCGTAATTAATTTTTTCCACCCACAAAGGGCTGGTTTTGCTACTGGACCTTAAAGAATTCTATGTAAATGACTTGGTATGACTGGCTGACCTCCAAGCAGCAGCATATTTCATGCAGGGCGGGCCAAGTTTATGGTTTCTGGAATTCGTGTAGCTCAAACAGTAGAGCACAGCGCTAGCAACCTGGTCATATGTTTGATTCCCAAAGAATGCATGAACTGATAAAATATATATGTACAGTAATGCAACGCAAGTCATTTTGGAAAAGAGACATCTTACCAAATGCAGAAAAGAAAATGTCTGCCAAATTTGTTTGTAACTTCACATTTGCTGCAATTTTTACAACTTAGTTTCAGTAAATTCTCTATGTAATTCAGTAAATTCTCCATGAGGCCAGCTAGTAAGAGCTGTGAGGGTAAACTTCACTCCTCTGATCAAGAGGTGCATTAGCATCTTTTTAATCGTGTGTCCCTCTTATGCCAAAAACGTTGGTTCGATTCCCACTTATACTGGGGTCGTGACCCGGATGGTAGTGAGGTTTTGGGGGGTGAGTGTAATGAAGCCCAGCTAGTAAGAGCTGTATAGATAAACCTATAGATAAAAAAGAGGTGCACAACGGACTGACACTAGAGGCTGTGGTCTTCAGTGTCCTTGTTAGCACGCACGCCTCTTATGCCAGAGACATTGGTTTAAATCCCTCTCGGAGTGGGCCAAGTAGAACTAGAGAGGTTATATTGGTGTCATGACCCGGATGGTAGTGAGGTTTAGGGGGCCAAGTATAACGGAAGCCAGCTAGTAGCTGTGTAGGTAAACCTCACTCCCATGATCTCTAGAGGTGCACTGCCAACTGGTGTTAGAGGCTGTGGTCTTTAGCGTTCTTGTTAACACTCCCACCTCCTATGCTGGAAACATTGGTTCAAATCCCACTTTAAGCGGGCCAAGTAGAACTGGAGGGGTTATATTGATGCCGAGACCCAGATGTTTTAGGGGGGTGAGTGTAATGGAGATCAACTAGTAAGAGCTGCATAGGTAAACCCTACTCCCATGATCTCAAGAGGTGCATTAGCAACTGACACTGGAGGCTGTGGTCTGTAGCGTCCTTGTTAGCATTCTCGCCTCCTATGCCAGAAACATTGGTTTGAATCACACTCTGAGTTTTCCAAGTAAAACCTGAGGGGTTACATTGGTGCCATGACCCGGATAGGAGTTAGGTTTAGGGGGGTGAGTGTAACAGAAGCCAGCTAGTAAAAGCTGTGTACATAAACCACACTCCCATGATCTTAAGAGGTGCACTAGCAACTGACACTAGAGTCTTTGGTCTTTAGCGTCCTTATTACTGCGCACGGCTGCTATGCCAGAAAGGATGGTTCGAATCCCGCTTGGAGCAGGCCAAGTAGAGCTGGAGGGATTATATTGGTGCCGTGACCAAGATGGTAGTGAGGTTTAGGGTGGTGAGTGTAACAGGCCAGCGTGTAAGAGCTGTGTTGATAAACCTCACTCCCATGATCTTGAGAGGTGCACAAACGACCGACACTAGAGGCTGTGGTCTTTAGTGCCCTTGTTAGTGCCTGCCTCTTATGTCGGAAACGTTGGTTCGAATCCCACTCAGAGCAGGCCAAGTAAAGGGGTGATGGTAGTGGGGTTTAGGGGGGTTAGTGTAACAGAGGCCAACTAATAAGAGTACTCCCATGATCTCAAGAGGTGCATTAGCAACTGACACTGAAGGCTGTGGTTCTTTAGCGTCCTATGCCATTTAGCATTCTCGCCTCCTATGCCAAAAACGTTCGTTCGAATCCCACTCGGATTTGGCCAAGTAGAACTAAAGGGGTTATATTGGTGTCGTGACCCGAATCTTGCTCTGAGCGGGCCAAGTAAAACCAGAGGGGACTATATGGATTACTTTGTTGCTGGTAAAATGCTGTTACACATTTTTAGTGTTATAACTAGATTTTATTTATTTTTGAAGGACATGTGTTATTTGTGCAAAATACTCTTACACAGTTTTCAGGTTCTGTGAATGTTGCCAAAACATTGCTATGCAGTTGCTAAGGTATTTAGGCCATTACTATGTGATTTCTAGGGTTTCTACATTCTAAGAATAAATAAATTCAGTGGATCTGTAATATTTAATTAAATAAATGCATGGTTGCAAGTTAGAACTTTTTATTAAAAATGTACTAAAATAATTAAAGTTTCAAACATTAATTTGAAGAGTTCTGTTGACAATTATTTTGATCATTACTTTAACTTATTATTGTGTCAACTTAAATTTCTGCTTTGAATTTCTAATTCCCAACATGCTTTGCACAGGACAGGATAAGATGAATAAATGTTGGAATATTTTGTGTTTTTTAGTAAACGAGAAAAGAGAAAGACCTGTTAATGTTTAATGTGGTTATGTTTGACATTTAAAAGAGATTCTGTTATGTTGAAGCTCTTGTGGTTGTAGATGTCGTGGTTAGGTTGTGGGCGGTTATGCGAATACCTACATAGACCATGTGAGCAATGACTATGAATGCCAATGACAAGTAAAATCCCACTTATTAAATTTACATGGTAAATAAGTTACATCTAACATGTGCTATGTTAGCGGTTGTTGTTTATTTATATATATATATACATGAGGTTAATTAGTTCCAGGGTCACAACTCAATTAGTTAGAACAACTTGTTTTTGTGCTACCACTTTAGTTTGTTTTGGTTTGTTGGTTGAACATAATTTCATTATAAGTTTTTTTTTTTTTTTTATATTACATGTTGGGTGTTGAATTGCTCCAATGGTAGGAAAATCCTTATTACAGAATTCACATATGGGTCAGGGAGCCTGATAACATTTTGGTGGTTTCTTTCAGTTCTAAATTAACATGTTAAATGAACAGCCTCTTCCAAAAGTTCCAAGGGTTTTGGTGGCTCTTCAAGAATGCAATGAATTCCAGGAAAAGTTTGCAGAACACAGGACATACACATACACAAACAAGTGACGCAACCCGGCGCTCATTTCCTGATTGAGGCCCAAAATCCTTCCATTCCATCCTCGGCTAAATTTGGATTTCCAGCGGAGCTTGAAGCCCCTGTGTAAAGAATGCGGGCTTTGTCATAATTCTGATGTCTTATTGCAAGCATTAATACTCCCTCTCATTTATCTCTCTCTCTCTCTCTCAGGCTTTCTCCTTTTCTCTTTCCATCTCCCCCTTCCCTTCCCACATGAAGCACATCCTCCCAGTTGTGTAACTCTCTCTGGAGACCTCTATCCTGGTTTACATGTGGCCCGATGACATCATAGTTCTCCATAGGGGGTTTAGATTGCTTTCTTTCGCTGTCTTTTAAGGGGGGAAGGGTTGGGGAACAGAGACCTTCGTCCACATTAATAGATCAACCCTAGTTTCTCAATCACCACTTCTTCTTAAGTAAGAAAAGAATGGACAACGTGGGAATAGATGATGCATGAAATGTGGTAAGATATAAATATAATACAAAGGTGACGTTTTGATGCATGTTTGCCCATATATCACAACCATTGGTGCAAATGTTAAAATTGAATTCATTTTGCACATTCACAAACAACAGCACAATGTGATTTGCAGCTATAGTAGTAATATTACTTTAATATTTCATAACAGACTCCAGTTGCAGTTTTATTAGCAGCTTCCCCATTGAATTTTTAGTTTTTTCCCATATTTGAACTTCTGCCATTATAGCATTAATGTTAAGCTCAGGAAAAGGAAGGAGTGCAACAGTTTGTCAATAATCTTCACGGGACGACTTGTCTTTTTCACGAGTCACAGTGACATAAGAACAAATTTCTTGGTTAATCCCATAAATGTCATCATCCACTTGTATGAATCACACAAGACTGTTTTAAGCTTTTGGCTATAAACACATCCTTGCAAAACATCTGAAAATTCACATCTGATGTAACTGGCCTCCAAAAGAGTGTTAAAACCGGTTAAAACCGGGTCTTTCGGTAACATAGCTGAAACATGGCAGACCTTGATTAATGAACTTGACCTTTGACCTGTACATTGGGTTTCAGCCCAGTACTGAGTGACGGCATCCTGTTGAGCCCTCACACTTAGAAGCCTCAAATTTTTCTGAATTGAACAAGATCTAGATCATAGCTTTTTTAGCATTAATAGTGCTTAACAGGGTTGGCGCTGTTAAATAAGAGTCAAGCAATGGTGTTTTATCACCTCATAGGTTGTTTTAGGAGATTTGGAAGTATTGATAGAAACATTGAGTCACAGCAAGATCACCAACCAAAAGCCATATCCTCTTGTGAGGGGATATATAACTTTACAATAAAACTAGTGGTGTTAAGAAGTTGGAAAAGGAAAAAGTGATTTACGGTACACTCCATACAAGAACAGTCACCCTCAAGCAATCTGGGAAGTGTCTTTCTCAAGAACACAGTAGTGACAGTTCACTCTCTGTAGGGCTCAAATCTACAACTGGTTTCGATCAATTCTTAAAAGTAAGTAAAGTTCCTAGTGGGAAAAGTACTTTAAATGTTCTGTTGAAAAAAAAAAAAAAACCCTTACTGAAAGGTTCTTTGGGAACCAAAAATGGTTCTTCTATGGCGTCATTGCGAAAAACCCCTTTTGGAACCTTCTTAAGTTCTTGAGTGTAAGTAAGATTAGTGGTATTTAAATGTGTAATCATCACGTGTGTGGAAACTCCTACGTCTGGAAACCTTGTGGGCTGCTGCCTAACGGCTGGGATATGTCCGAGTTGACACTTCAAATTAAAATAGCACGTTTGCTGCGGCCACGTGTGTCTGATTAAAGCACGTCAACAGGTGGGTGCAACAAAGGATGATTGAATGATATTAAAAATAGAGCAGGACACCTGGGGCTGAATGTAACTGAACTGTAATTTTTCTGATGAAAAAATCCAGGTTTGCAGTGCTTGTTTGTAGGACTACACAATTTGGCCAAAATGTCTGGTTTATATATATCTATGTATATATATATAATAGGGAAAGTTCACCCAAAAATGAAAATTACTCTTTGATTTACTCACCCTCAGGCCATCCTAGGTGTTATGACTTTCTTCTTTCAGACAAATGCAATTGGAGTTATATTAAGAAATGTCCTGCCTCTTTAAAACTTTATAATGGCAGTAAATGGCTGTTGAGATTTTGAAGTCCAATAAAGTGCATCCATCCATCATAGAAAGTACTCCACATGGCTACCGGGATTAATAAAGGCCTTCTGAAGTGAATCGATGCGTTTGTATAAGAAAAATAACCATATTTACAACTTAATAAAATTCAATCGTACACACATTCACAAAATAGTCTCGTTCCAGTGGATGACGTAGGACGCAAGCGTAGCGTAAGCTTCTGTGAGAATATTATAGTCTTGCAAGAACCAAGGTTTGTTTACAGCAAATGAAAACCAGTCTCCTTTTGACCTATATCAAAATCCGACATTTTTCTTTACAAATCCTCGTTTTGTACTTCTAATTCATGACCAGTGTTTTGCTCTGTCCTCTGTGCTTCTGTGTTTGCTCCACCCACATCGTACATCATCCACTGAAACGCCACTTTTTGCAAATGCACGTACGACAGTTAGCGGTACCCTAGCGAAAAAGAAGTTTATTCAAGTGTGCTATTAGTATACTTCTTTTAGACTAAAAATAGGAAAGTATACTTTTAACGTTCTTCTCAGAAATATACTTAAAATGACATTTAAGTGTACTTGACTTTTACACAGCAAAAGTCTATTTTATACATATATATATATATATTTTAGCAATATTGTTCAAAAATCCATCAGTTATATGGTAGGGGTGCTATTACAGCTATTACACATCTTCTGTACAGAATTTCCAAAAGACAAGCAATAAAGAAACCGAAACAACAGATGTTTTCACACATTTTTAATGTGATCAGCAGTCATAAAACAGCATCAAAACTATAACGTTACGGAATAAAATGTGACCCATGAAGAGGTAATAATGACTGTCAAGCTTTGTGGTGTTGATCAACTCCATTTACATTTTGATCATTCTGAATCCATTTCATAGTCTTCTTTCATCATTTTGTTCAAATTGTTGTTTAATTATCTTTTATTATCATTGATTAAACTTACCCACATTCAAGTGTTTATAAAAAAGAATGCACAAACACAAGTAGATACACTGTTCTTTCTTTTGATATTTTGTATGTTCAGATATTCATATAACAAAATATATACAAATTAATAGTAGGGAGGTAGTAGTATAATTAAAGTATGATGTAAAGTTCACTTAAAGAAAACCTTTTAATATACTTGCAGTATAAAACTACTAAACTAGTAGTTTACTGAGACAAGTATTTAATTAGTAAACTATCAGTATACCTACAAGTTCACTTCTAGTATATTTGCAGTACAAACTAAAACATAGATTAAAAACTAGTTGTGTACTTAAAGTTTACCACTGTTAAACTTAAAGGGGTCATCGGATGCCCATTTTCCACAAGTTGATATGATTCTTTAGGGTCTTAATGAAAAGTCTATAATATACTTTGGTTAAAAATTCTCAATGGTTGTGTAAAACAACACCCTTTTTACCTTGTCAAAATGAGCTCTGCAAAAATCATCTCATTCTGAGGGTTGATTTTCCTTTAAATGCAAATGAGCTCTGCTCACCCCGCCCCTCTCTTCTCTCTGTGAAGAGTGAAGAGCTATGCAGAGATGCATAAAAAAACCCTTATACTCACTTCTGCTGTAAGTGAAGCTGGATCACAAATGATTTGCGCAAACATAGACGCATTTATGTAGATCGGGAGGCGCATTTCCTTCACCAACAAATGTAATCCACTGCATCTTCAATGGCTCAGATGTCGGGAGTATATAAGGACCACTATGTCATTATTACATTCAGCAACACAACACCTCAATCGCTCAATCAGAGATATTCTTGTCTAACTTACATCCCTGCTCCGGCATCAAAACAATGGAGGTCGGACTGTTACAGCTGATTTATGGCGGGTCTGAGGTAAGACGCTCATGTCAATCAACTATCGTGGGAGCGGCCTCTGTCGGTGTGACGCCACACATTAATGTTCAAACAACATATAAAAGTGAACTTTGCATCCGATGACCCCTTTAAAGTATACTTAAATGTATACTTTAATATACTAGAAAGTGGGCCAATTTAGTCCCAAGGAGTATTGAAATAGTACACTTACAAGTATACTACAAGTACACTGACTTACTACATAAAGTATACTTAATAATATACCTGAATTTTACTTAAGTATACTTCATGAAATAAACTTTAAGAATACTTACTTTTGGAAGGGTAGCTAGAGATCATGGTTTAAGAAGTTGTAAATATGGATATTTTTCTTAAACACATCACTTTGTTTCAGAAGTCCTTTATTAACTCTCTGGAACAGTGTGTAGCACTTTTTATGACAGATGGATGCACTTTATTTTGCTTCAAAATCTCAACACCCATTATAAAGCCTGGAAGAGCCAGGACATTTTTTAATATAACTCTGATTGCATTTGTTTGAAAGTCGTAAGACATATACACCTAGGATTGCTTGAGGTTGTGTAAATCATGGCGTATTTTAGATTTCTGGGTGAACTATCCCTTTAAAGTTTTACCTTTGTTGATAAGCACTTCTCCTTACACGTATAGGTAGATGGTTGGCGCATGTTGCGTTCCCAAACTCAGAGCAGATGCAGAGATGGTGCTTCACTCTGAAACACTGCAGCCTTTGCGATTTGATAATTGCACTAAGCCATATTGCATTTGCTGTTTTATTACGATTAATCATTCAGCACAGCATTAAACACACATTTACTGCAGTATGGCCTGTATCTGCCGTTTTGTTGGTGAAACGATATAGCCATGCGTGCATAGCATGTAATGTCTACGCGCACGTGTTGTGTTTCTTTCTTTCCATGACTTCATCATGACTTCACTTATGGCTTGTATACATAAGACATCTAGAAGCTTAATCATGCGGTGAGAATTCTAGTTCTTTCGCCCCATATCGTGAGTGTAAATGAGAGATCCCCCATTGGGATCCATTTATGTGATATGTATGTCAAACTCCAGTGAAATTTCACGCTGTTTTATCGCAGACGGGGGGATTTGGACACACTTAGGCTGATGCACACATGTGAGCGTTGAGTGATTGGAGCTGGCGTTGCGCTCGACTGGAGGCTACCTCACACCTCAGGCATGACAGCTGGGGCCCCGTAAGCATTACATCATGGACTGATGTATCCGCGTATCGCATGTCACTGGTGCTCTGACAACAAGCGCTATCAGCGCTAACCCCCTCCTACTCCACACACGCATTCACACAAAAATTCCTCTCGCATGCACACACCATCCTCTGTTAGATCCCAGAAGCGCTGTATAAATAGATTCAATATATTGTGGCAACACCCCATAATCTGCACATATAGGCTTGTGGAGTTGCAGCCACACTGCGTGAATGATGTGGTTATTTTGCTTCACCTGATAGACGATCCTGCAGTGTAATGTGTTGTATTTTGATACAACTTCTTCCTACTGCACCTTTACAAGGATCATACTCAGCCATTGAGATGTTTCATGCTGTAAACATTCACAAAGTAGTGAATGATGCAATCAAACCAGAACTAGCCAGCATACACCAGCTTGGATCTGGTCTTTTCAGCAGGAATGCTTCATGTGCCTATATTGCATTTGACTGAACCAAGTATGTTATTGCAACATGCAGTAATGCACTTTAGAACAGTTTTAGGCTGATGGACAAATATGTTAAACTTTAAGTAAGCTATATTTACGCACTTCTCAGATGTGTTTGTTTGCATTTAGTATGTCCATTTTTTGGGAATAGAAGACTTGCACTACAGGGTCATTTTAGGCAATTTCCACCTGGTTTTAAGATGCGTATTTGTCGATCTGGTCACTAGTTAACACTGTTAAATACAGCTGTAAACAGGGTTTGAAACGCTTTGAGCTTGTCCACTTCCAGACGTAGTAAAAAACGCATTCGACCAGGTTGCGTTCATAGTGTAAACACATGTGGTTGAATGCATTCAAACAAGCACAAAAGACTGCCTTTCTGCCTACTGACCTAATTCTTAAACACTAGCCAGATGGAATTTAAAGGGATAGTTCACCCAAAAATGAAAATTCTGTCATTAATTACTCACCCTCATGTCGTTCCAAACCCGTAAGACCTTCGTTCATCTTCGGAACACAGATTAAGATATTTCTGATGGAATCCGAGAGCTTTCTGACCCTGTATAGACAGAAACGCAACTGACACATTCAGGGCTCAGAAAGGTGTTAAGGACATTATTAAAATAGTCCATGTGACATCAGTGGTTCAACCGTAATGTTGTGAAGCTACGAGACTCCTATTTGTGCACTAAGAAAGCAAAAATAACGAGTTCATTCAACAATTTCTTCTGTTTCTGTTTCAGTCTTTACAGCACATTCAAAAAACGTAGGGCTGGAAAAGTAATCAAAACCGAAATTTAGAACCTCTAACCGACGTAATTTTTCCATGTTGGTTATTTAGTTTTTTTAATCCCATTAATATTAACATGTCTGTTGTCGGCAAGATCTTCATTTAACTTCCAAACACAAATTAAGATACTTTTTTTAAGAAATCGGAGAGCTTTCTGATCTCGCATAGACAGCAACGCAACTACCACGATCAAGGCTCAGAAAGGTAGTAAGGACGTCGTTAAAATAGTCCGTGTCACATCAGTGGTTCAACCATAATGTTATAAAGCTACGAGAATACTTTTTGTGCACAAAGAAAACCAAAATAAAGATTTTTTTCAACAATTTCTTCTGTTTCCGTGCCAGCCTTTATAGCGCATTAACAAAAGCATAGGGCTGGGCGATTAATCGAAAAGTAATCGAAACCGAATTCAGAACTTCGAACCGACGGAAATTTCCCATGTTGGTTATTCCCTTTTTCTTAAAAATCCCATTAAAAACATATTACCGTGTAGTCTGCACTATACAGACATGACGGAGTACGCATTCTCCAGTGCGCTTTTTTTGATAGGACAGCGCTCATGAGTCAGATTCACATCTGTAATGAAGCCAAAAAATAAATAAATAAAATAAAATAAAAATGAAACTTAATCAAGATAAACCTTTTAATTATTTGAGATTCAGATTTTCATCCATGAAAATCTAACATGAACATGTGTCAAAGACCAACACGGAAGAAAGGAAATTGTTGTAAAAAGTCGTTATTTTTGTTTTCTTTTCACACAAAACATATTCTCGTAGCTCCATAAAATTACGGTTGAACCACTGATGTCACATGAACAATTTTAACAATGTCCTTACTACCTTTCTGGGCTTTGAAAATCTCAGTTGCGTTGCTGTCTATGCAGGGTCAGAAAGCTTAATTAAAAAAATCTTAATTTGTGTTCTGAAGATGAACAAAGGTCTTACGGGTTTGGCAATGGCATGAGGGTGAGTAATTAATGACGGATTTTTCATTTTTGAGTGAACTATCCCTTTACACTTTGCTGGCTGAAATCGTAAGTTTCATTTGAATGTGAAAAAAAAAAAGTTAAAACACAAAATCAAAGTATTTGGCATAGTTTTGTGGCTATCAGAGCAGAAACGGTATAATAAATATTCATAAATAAAATGTGCATCCTTTTTTCGCAATACTAGATTGAAAGATCGGAAAAGGTCCAAGCACACGCCCGCCCATAGACCGTCCCCTCAAAAAAATCAGGAAAGAGGTTGATAACACAAAATTCATTTATGGGGCCAGATTTAATTAATAAACAGGGCAAATTAGCATTAGAGTGCAATTCCATGAAAGAACAGATGGGAGGGGAAAATTCTACGTGTGATTTACTGACAACGGGCCTCATTTATGAACCAACGGATTTTTGTGTAAATCGTTCGTAAAGCCGTTTTGGCGTAAACTTTTAAAATCATGAAAATGTTTGTATTTTCAAAATGTTAGTTGGTACGAAAGAAATATACACCTGCTCCCTACCACATGTAAATGGTGCGTAAAACATTGTGTTCTTTTTGCCAAACTGATGACACTGAATTTTGATGCACTGCCATAATAATTGTACAACAACTACCTACAACAATAGAAAAGTCAATATTACTGGTTACTGCTTTTTTATATGTAGTAAAATTCTTTAAAATGACGTGGATAGTCCAAATCATAGCAACTAAAGTGTCTCAGTTGGAAAAAATGCTATGCCCCTAAAGCGTTTTCAAGTGCCACCAGCTGGTCGTTTTAAGAAGAGCGCCTAACCTTTTTTTTTTTTTTAAAGTTGGCTAAAAACTCTTTGGTGGACACACGTTATTGAATATTTATTGTTAGGCATAAGGCCTATTAGTCTTTTTTGCATTTATGCAGTATACTGGAGCCAAACCTGAGTCGGACGTTTACAAAGCGTTTGTGAATCCAGAGGACAGTTTTCCGGAAGGTCTGTTTTACACGCAGATGACTCAGAATTTACTCATACACTTATGCAATTAAGCATTAAGACATGCTTTTTTGGGCGTTATATAATGCCGCAAATACCAGTAATTTGACCAGCGCAAATGTAAATCACATTGCGTGGTTCGTTTTAATACTCTCCTCCTATAAATTTTGCGTCTGAAAGGGAAACTCCTACAAATGCATATTCAATAAGTTCAGGAGCAAAAATAACTGTGTCCACGGCTTTTTCAGCGCTAATTCTTCACTGCACGTAAATCCTGACAGTACTATTTTAACGGCAAAAGACGTTTTGTGCTGGCGCAAGATGTTAGTAAATCTGGCCCATAGTAGTAATTAATATATAATCATAGATTTATTGATTTACATTTTAAAATGTGCACAGTGTAATGCATTTTGTTATTGTAAATTGAACGCATTTAGAAGAAGTGTGAAAAGAGAAGATCAAACGCTTCTTTGTGTACATATATAAAGTGTGTACCCACAGTCTGGTTCCTGTCTTACAAAGTTGAGAGGGTGTTATATTTTTCATTTTCAGAAAAACATTGAGTGGGCCCCTAAGGTGGCTGCATATTTGCTCGGTGAGTAAGGAATGCGGTTGCATGCCTTACTCATAAGCCAGATTCAGCTCGCACACAGTAAAAGCGAGAGAGAGAGAGGAAGGACGGGGGGGAGACAGAGTGAAAGTAAGCGAGAGAGGAGAGAGACAGGGCAGACTATGCTCATGGCAAATGAGCTCATTCACTCTAAGGTCACACAGGGAGAGAGAGAGAGAGAGAGAGAGAAGGCGGGGAAAGACTCGAACGGAGGCTGTACAACAATAGCGAGCTCCACTTTCAGTTGTTGCCACACAGAATGAGATCGAGGAAGGATCCGTGGCGCTCCTGAGGAAAGACCACACACTTCTCCTGCCCTCGTTTCTGTGAGGGGGGACGCAGTTGTCGCTTTCCTGTGGAGTTTCCCTCCTGAGTGATTTTTAGGATTGTACCTTCTTTCGGCACCTTTTGGACGTATAGTTCTTGGACGTGTTGGTGCGGATGCCCCTAGACGTGGTCATATCCCCTCCGGAGAACTGCTTCTGGCCGGGGATCCAGCCAACAGACATGAGGCTCAAAATCAGAGTCCGCAAGATGAGAAAAGAACGCAAGCTGAGAGGTGTGTAGCAACTGTTGTCACCTGGACCGATGGTGCTTTTCAAACAGTACCTGTCAAACACGTGTTGGTTCGAGGTTATGCATAATATCTTGTAATATCTGGTAATATCTTGCTCTTTCTTTTCTGGCAGATGTTAGAATTCTAGAAGTCCATCAATTCATGTTAAAGATTGGGTAGCATTGCTATACAGTTCTTATGATTCTTCTGGAGTAGTAGAAAATGAAATAGACGTGCAATTGATTTATTTGATTTGAGGACATTTAGTAATACAGTTGCGTCCATGGTTCGTAACGTTATGCAGGCATGCATATTTGAGTCACTACGTATGCATTCTACTGATGTCACCAAGTTAAACAGTTGGACTTTGCCAAGCAATTTACTTTTATTGCACTGACGTCTGTGTTTTCGTAATAGCTTTAGGGTAGAAATGCAATAATTGTAATAGCGCCAACAGTTAATGATTCGATGATACAGGGTCCCGGGGTTTAACACTTCTAATCTGTCAAGCATGACACAAAGCGCCGGGAGTGATGAGGTAGCCACCAACCCCCTGCTGTTTTTTGTGTTCCTCATTGTGCAGCATGCATGTGTGCAATGATGTCATTGGGGCCTTATTGAGATGCTAATAAGTGTGTGTGTGCGCGCAGAGATGAGGACAGATGGGGGCTGCTCCTCAATGGCGTCATGTCTTCTGCATCTGGAGACTTGTGTGTGTGTGTTGATGTGCGTTAGTTTCATTCAGGGGCCCATCAATGCTGCTGGATGTAGAGCGTTGAATGGAAGCCTGTGTGAGAGTGGCTATAGAGCCCAGCTGAAAAGATAAAAAACTGAGGGGCTCCCAAAGATGGAGGTCAGGTGCCGGAGGACAATGAAGTGATATCAAAGGCCGGAGTTAATGAACTGTGCACTCTGTTATTAAACACAAACACGACTCGATTGTCAATGGCCATATCCGCAAAATGTAACCTTGGTATTGCAGCTGCAGGAGAGTTTAGGCAAGTATTAAACCTGAGCATTATAGGCTCTGTACAAGCTATTCACCCTGCAAATTCTTCCATGATGTTACAGTTCCTCAAAGTTTATTGCACTTTCCTGAAGAACTGAGATCTGAGGCACGTCAGAGAAAATTGGATGGTGAATAGAGGTTATGTAAGCTTCGGAGAGAAAGAGGGAAAAAAAAAACAGAGGAAGTGTGCGAGTGGCACATTGCCTTTTCGTCCAGTGTGAGATTGACCCTGGCACACTTCTCTTGCTGAAAACACACTTGCACTCAAGCCTAGTGGTTTTCGAGAAACGTCACCACTGCCCTCTTACGTAACTGGAGTCTATAAAAGTGACTAATGTTGCCTAAGTCTGCGTCTGTGCATTGTGCATGTAGAAGAACTTTTAAAAGTGTATTTGGAGCTCTTCTTTAACTTGACTGCTCATGGTGCAAATAACTGCTCGTAGGCGTTCGTTGATTCAACATTAGCAAGATGTTAAGACAGATACGGAAGCTTATGGTTTCCTTGTAATCCTAACTGTCACCACCACCGCCCAGTTAGAAATGATAGCTGATGACCTCACTCAAGTATTTCCTCTCTTGGCTTTTCAACAGTGTGCTGCTCTTGTTCCTGTTTGTGTTGCTGTGGTCCAGTAACACGCTTTTTCGAGGAAGCTATATGAAGTTGATCTTCGAAGCAGGACAATATTCAAGATCCTTGAGAAAATGAAAGATCTCCAAAGGAGAGCTGTGGTCTTGCTTTCACAGCTCTCAGATCCCCTTTGAAATCCTTGACCTTTGAGTTCAAGGAAGAAGGATGGGAGGTCAGCATTGCTTCCCTGTTTTGGCAAAAGCAATGCATTTGAGGGATGTAGAAAAGGAAGCCAGTTTTAACAAGCCTTAACCAGGCAAAATCTGGAGTGTTACTTGACAGTGTTGACATAGTGACCAACCCTTTTTAGGCAGTTATGTCACTGGGCTGGCGAGGGGAGTTACAGTTGGGGGATGGGGACCAGACATCCAAGATTTGATGGTTGTATCAATGTGGGCTTCGTTTTGGTGGGGGGTAGAACATTTGGTCGGCAGTCATTCATCTACATGATTTTGAGAGCGTATGGAGGAGGCACCGGGGCCTCGTTGGTTCTGCTTGAGTGACATGCAAATCACCCCTCAGTCTTCTGTGCTGAGAGATGATGTCATTGTACCAGCCGTTGCCATTAATAGCAGGAAACAGACAGGTTGTCGCTCAAGCTCTCAAGCACCAGGCACCCCCAAACAAACAATGGTGATTTGCACATGGATAAGAGGGACAGGTGTTCCTCGTTGTCAGTTAGCGCAAAGCAGGTGGCTTTTAAAGTTCACGGTTAATTGATGTATAGATTCGGGATGATGTCATGCAATACTGACGTTTCTCTTTGTTGTAAACCACCTTATCACCTCGCTCTTTATTTGCCATGACTCATTTTTATTGACTTGTTCGTTTTAACTCCTCCTTCCCGCCCAGATCTGTTTAACACAGTCACTTTTGTTTGGACTATTGGCCGGGATGAAATGATTTCATGGCTCCCTGGTTGACTGCTGTGTGTGCACGCTCCCAGGGTTACCATGTCCCAGATTCTCATGGAGCTCATCTGAGATTAAGGTCTAAACCCATCTGCCGGGGCTCACGCTTTCTGGCAGCACTGCACGGCTCAATGAAGACTTTACTTTCTTCCTCATCTTTCCCGATTGCAGAATGCATTTGCAGATTTTTACCTTGCATTTGTATGCATGTCGCTGTCCAGACACCCAACGCCCTAGAGCTATGAATCAAGGGCTTGGTTTGCACCTGTGACCACCCTCATTCTCTTAGCCTGACGCAATTGTTCAGTTGAGGATATTAGGTCATTCAGGAAAAGGAACTCCAGCGGTCGAATACCAAAACTGGAGCCACCCGCCTCTTAAAGAGGCCAAATCTTTCTTTAGGCCAACTGGCCTACGTTCATACATGCACTGACCTAGATTGCCATAATCTTAACATCTGAATCCTCTCTTGCTTTGGTTTTGACAAATGGTATGTGACATCAGCAGGTCTTTTGTTAGCAAGAAAGGTTTTGACTTGAAATATGCCTCTTATTATTACTACAGGTTGCTCTTTGTTGAGTCCTTTGTCCTGCTTGAGAGATTTTGAGTTGCATCCCTTACATAACGACATAGGTTACAACAATGACCATGTTGACAGTCGCCAAATCCAGCATTCTTGTTGGTCTCGTCTTTCTTCTTTCACATAGGTAGGGGGTTATTTGTTTCTAACATGTTCTCTCATTTTCTCTGTGTTTTTCAGGTGGTTTTGCAGCATTCTCATCCTGCTTTCCGGGCCTGTGTGAAGGCAAGCCAGTGGCCACTCTGCCTATGAGCTTGTCTCAGCCATGTCTACCTGTGGCAAATGTTGGTCCCACACGAATCCTGCCCCATCTCTATCTGGGCTCACAAAAAGATGTACTGAACAAGGTACGACTGATTGTAAGGTCTTGAAATGTTAGAAACGTAATTGCACTGCATATATCATACCTTGGTTCTTTGCACTCTCAGGACCTGATGGCTCAAAACGGCATCACGTATGTGTTAAATGCAAGCAACACCTGCCCAAAGCCAGAGTTCATCTCCGAAAGCCATTTCATGCGCATTCCCGTCAATGACAACTACTGTGAAAAACTCCTGCCGTGGCTAGACAAAACCAACGAGTTTATTGGTAAGAACCAGATTTTCTTCAAGTGAACCTGTTTGAAAACTGAGTAGGATCTCCTGTGAAGAACAAATCTGATCCTCAAAGTATATTTGCAGAAATGATACGGCTTGTCGCTGAAGAGGTGTTTGGTTGTCTCGCGTGTTTTGTGTTTGCTCACATGCTTCCCTTCTCCCTTTCAGACAAAGCCAAGGTTTCCAACTGTCGAGTCATTGTCCATTGTTTAGCCGGCATCTCCAGGTCCGCTACCATCGCCATCGCTTATATCATGAAGACAATGGGCTTGTCATCAGATGACGCGTACAGGTAAACTCGCTCAGACACCCTGCAGCTTAAATTGCACAGTCTCAGAAAGACATTTTCTGCTAGCTGTAATTTTAGATCCGTTTCCTGCGACATAGAGACTTGTAAACAATACCCGTCGTCCTTAACACATTTACCTTTACAAGCTCACATGATGCATCTTTGTGTTGGCAACGTGTGGATTTGTCCTTAGGGTGATCGTTTTTACTCTTCTTGTGTTTCCAGGTTCGTGAAGGACCGCAGACCTTCGATATCACCCAACTTTAACTTCCTGGGACAGCTGCTGGAGTTCGAGAAAGGCCTGAGGTTGCTAAAAGCACTGTCCTCAGGACAGGAGAAGTTGGAGCAGTCAGAACCTAGAGGAGAATCCTCCGGTGATCCTGAAAAGGGTCGCCTGGAGGCTGAGAAGGACGGCACGGAATTGGACGCCAAGCTACCTTCTCCATCCTCCCTCCAGCAGGGCTTCAACGGCTTGAATTTGTCGGCAGAGCGTATCCTGGACACCAACCGGCTCAAGCGCTCTTTCTCGCTTGATATCAAATCGGTCTACGAGCCCAACCACTGTCCTCGCCTCGTGCCTACGCATACCGAGGATGTTCCCAAACTCTGCAAGCTGGATAGCCCAGAGGCCGGAGAAGCCAATGGCGTATGCCAGTACTCACCTATCAGCCCAAGTTTAGCTGAATCTCCAAGCCTCTTTCCTGAGAGCAGCTCCCGACCTCGTTCGCGGAGGAAAAGCAAGCACAATGGTAGCAGCGCTGGAAGTTCTCCTGTGCATACGCACAGCCTAAACTTCGGACACTCACTCCCCGCACACAAAAGCCCAAGTCTTGAAGACAATCTCAAGCCCTCCCTGCTGCTCAGCCTTCCCACTGTGGGCACCGGGCCCATGTGGACCAAGCATCGAGACACCGTACAGGCCACGACCCCTGTTACGCCAACAGGCGAAGCCCCTTGGTTCTACAGCTCGGAGTCAATGAACAGTAACGGAGGCGGAGGAGGAGCGGTACACTTTCCTGCACTGGGGTGCAGCAGCCTCCCCGGCCCATGCGAGGCTGTGCGTCTACGGGAGAAGGTGGGGGAGCCTCGAGACTCGAGGGGCAGCTGGCACGAGGACGCTCCCACTTCCAGCGCCGCCGATAAGCAGTTCAAGAGGCGCAGCTGTCAGATGGAGTTCGAAGAGGGGATATCGGAGACACGTTCACGGGAGGAACTGGGGAAGATCAGCAAACAGTCCAGCTTTTCTGGAAGCATGGAAATCATTGAAGTATCCTGACATCACCTGCACAGCCCTTGGGGACTTTACGCACAGACGAACGGGCGCCACTTATGAGCAAGAATGACTAAGAGTGGGGCCTGGCGAGGCTGTGGAACATTCATATTAGTTCATAGACTTCTCAGAAATGGGAGTTTTTTGTCTTTTTGAGCCGGTGGAACCGGACGCAGATTGACTTTGCTTTGTCTTTCTACTGTTTTTAAGCCATAGCCATCCCCAGATGACAACGAGCTGAGACTGCAGTCGCAGAATCGCCCCCCTGTTCCTCATAAAAGCTTTACCAGCCTTTTTGGTGTATTGAGAATCAAGCATGGCTGTTACGCTCACACTTGTTTCTTTTATTACGCCGCCCTGGACAGCACAAGGAGTCAGCACAGACTAAGCCTCGGTGGTACATGCTTTTACTGGCTGAATGAAGGCCTCTTTGTGCACCCTGCTCCTGTATCCCAGCATTCATGGAATCCTGGAGGAGGAACCAGGCATGTCATGAAGGAAACGCATTGTGGGCGTTTTCCCATAATGTTCTCTGTCATTCTTTTGTTACCCAGATTTCAGGGTCTTGTCCTTCCCCTCCTGTGCCCAAGTGGTGATGCTCGAACTGTTGCGCAACCCACGTTCCTCTCACTAAGCATGCGTCAAGGCTGCTGATTTTCCTTACAGACGAATAGTATACGAACACGAACGTTTCCTTAGTTACAGTTTTAATTTATTCTACTGGTTCATTCTGGTAATGAGAAATAATATAAAGATTGTGGAGTTTTTATTTTTCCTCCTTCTCAGTGTTGATCTCTCTTTTTCAGTGATATGTACAAAAACACACTCGCGAAACTGATACGCAACTACAAGCAATATGTGTTTTTACTTTTTTTGTTTCTCCTCTTTTGACTTTATAAGGGAGTGCCGGTTATTACCAGGATGTTTAAATGCACTTTCTGTTGCTTTAAGAGGGAAGTTTTTGGACGTTCTCATTAAAAGGGTACCACAACGCTTTACGAAAAAAATCACGTGTAACCATTGATGTCCTGCGGTGTGTGTCACAAACTAAAGCATATTTGGTATGGCTTTCGTTTGTCTCTCCGGCCTGCTGGCTTGAATTATTAAAGACTTTAATCCAGCATGAATAATCTAGAG
Source organism: Labeo rohita (assembly GCF_022985175.1). Taxonomy (NCBI): domain Eukaryota; kingdom Metazoa; phylum Chordata; class Actinopteri; order Cypriniformes; family Cyprinidae; genus Labeo; species Labeo rohita. Next base: position 5,714,064 of record NC_066893.1, read on the forward strand.
TCATCTAGAAGAAAATATGTATGATACCCCAGCATTGTCAAATGAGTAGCGACTCATTTTGATTTTCAACAATTTGATTTTTGTATTAACAAGCACACGAGACAAAATGAAGGGATGAAAAAGAAAACATGACAGGGACTCTAAAGGGGTTTGTCTGTGTCCCCCATTTGTTCTGCATATTTATGACATTATTTATTGTTTGTTTGGGTCTGATTGCGGGAGGATGTGTGGATGGATGTTGCGAATGCCTGACAGATGGACCCTTTGCAGATGCTCATGTAGACTGACAACTTAAGAGAGAGGAGATAAATCCCTAAACTAGACGCATTTAAACCTGGTTTCTATTGGATCGTAAACATTATATGAAAGACCAGTAACTGATAAGAACAGAATCTGCACTACGGTGACAATACATTCTGCTTGCTTTCTTCTCAGGGGAGCTTTTAATGAGTCAATTCCATGTCTGAGCTCTGAGCTTTCTCTTTAGCACCGATTTCTCTTCTACTCTTTCTCTCCTTTCCCTTCATCCTCTCTGTTTCATCTCTAGAACGCTCCAAAGGTTAAATATAACACAGAAAGGGTGTGTTTGTGTGCAAATGTGAATGGGAGATAGTTCAGCGATTTATTTATGTCTGTATTTTTCAGTTAGCTTTTCTGTATGGCAAATCTTGTATTTGTGCTGCTGTAATTTGTTTTCCTTGTGTGAGACATTACCTGTATTTCCTTTTCCTTCCCTGTACTATAATTTTAAAGACATTGTTATCATTATTTAAAACATGTAATAAAAGATGCAGGCTGTCCTTTTTTGCTGAAACTGTTAAATAGTTGGCAACTTTATTATTATTATTATTATTATTATTATTATTATTATATGTTGTGTTAATAGCATCGTATCAACAAAACTAATTGATATAGGGGTTTTTTTTAAAGAGAAAATCTTGATACCTTAGGCTGCTTGACGCAAAATACCTCAGGTTCTTTTGAAAGGCTTGTTCCTCCCCATGTACCCATTTTGTGACGATGAAACGAAATACAAACATTACAAAATATGAAAATGTTTCGTTATTTCTTTTTCTGCGATTTTTGGAGTAGCGTAGTTGTGCAAGATCAAAGATTCCCAACGATCAGCATTTATTTTTGCATATTGTAATTCATTCTAATATTCTATTAATGTTAGAGTTAAAGAGTTTTATACAGTTTAGTTTGGAAACTTGTTTCTGCCACAGGTTTAAAAATAAAAGAGGTAATTATGACTTTTTATTATTTTTTTTATTTTTATTTTATTATTTTTTTTTTTTTTTTTTTGCAATTCTGAGTTTATATATCACAATTCAGCCCTTTTTCTGAAAGAAAAAAATCAATTAATTATTATTATTATTATTAATTATAATTATTATTAAATCAATTAATTATTATTATTATTATAATTAAAATATAAACTCAAAATGCAAGGGAAAAAATGTAGATGCATTGCCGTTCAAAAGTTTGGGATCAGTAAGAATTTTTATGTTTTTTAAAGAAAAAAAAAATATGCTCATCAAAGACTTATTTATTTGATAAATAGAGAAAAAAAGTAATTGTGTAATATTATTGTCATTTAAATTAACAGCTGTCTATTTTAATAAACTTTAAAATTTATTTCTGTGACGCAAAGCTGAATTTTCATAAGCCATAACTTCAGTTTTCAGTGTCACACAATCCTTTAGAAATAATTCTAACATGCTGATTTATTATCAATATATGCTGTTTAATATTTTTTTGGAACCTGTGATACTTCTTTCAGGATTCTTTGATGAATAAAAACATAAAAAAGAACAGCATTTATTCAAAATAGAAATTGTATTTATAGAAAATAGAAACTATATAAGCCTTTACTAACACTTTTTATCAATTTAACACATCCTTGCAGAATAAAACAATTAATTTATTCAAAGAAAGAAAGAAAGAAAAAAATTACTGACCCCAAATTTTGAATGGTATTGTATGTTGTTACAAAATATTTCTATTTGTAAATAAATGCAGTTCTTTTTAACATTATATTTATCAAAGAATCCTGAAAAATGTATCAAAGGTTCCAAAAAATATTAAGCAGCACAACTGTTTCCAACATTGGTAATAAATCAACATATTAAAATGATTACTGAAGTCTAGAGTAATGATGCTGAAAATTCAGCATTGCATCACAGGAAAAAAAAATATTTTAAATGTATTAAAGTAGAAAACCAGTATTTTAAATTACAATAATATTTCACAATATTACTGTTTTTTCTGTATTTTTAATCAAATAAATGCAGGCTTGATGAGCAGAAAAGACTTCTTTTAAAACATTAAAAATCGTACTAATCCCAAACGTTTGAACGGCAGTGTAAATCCTAATTACCTAATTTATTACTTATTTTTATTCCGTAGCAGAAGCAATCTTCCATAGTTTAGAAATTAGATAAAGTACAAAAAGAAGTTTATAGGCATTGTCACCTCAGCTTTTCTGGTGATGCTCCATGCAAATAGTAAAAAAAAATCGGGCATGAGCAAAAATCGGAGCAAAAAGAACAAAAAAAAAAAAAAATGGAGTTCATCTGACTGTTATGGAAGCCCATTTCTGCCATAGGACAAAAAAAAAATAAAAATAAATAAATAAATAAAGGTATTTGCAACATTTATCTGGGTTTTGGGTTTGGGTTTTGTTTTCTCGTAATTCTGAATTTATATTTCTCAGTTCGCAAAAATATATTTTAAAAATATTTTGTATTCTGTGAAGATAAATTAGAATTGTGAGATATAAAACTTGAGGAAAAAAGTCTGAATTGTGAAAGCTCTTTATTTTTTTATTCTGCAATAAAAACAAAATCAAGAAGAAAAGAAAGAAAAAAAAAAATCAACCAAAGCCACCTCGATCAAAATTGAGGTAATGACACTGAGTGAATGCTCTCAACACATAGTATACATCCATCAAGTACTTTTACCTCAAACTCGCTAAATCCCAGCCTCAGCCCAATCAGAAGTACCAGTACTTAGGTAGAAACCTATACATAGAAGCCTGATAAAAATGCTTTTTAAAAAAAAAAAACAAAACAAAAAAAACGTCAGATGGACTTAGAGGCTTTTGCATCTTAACTCTTCTTATGTTGATGTAACTTATATCTAGTGGATATTAAAGGAATTTTTAATATATTTGATTTTTTTTTTCTTTTTGCAAACTTAATTTGAGAATGCACTTCAAATAATCTAAAGAGTAATCTAACCCTAACCCTAACCAAAAAAAAGGTTACAAATATGTTCAAATAAGGTTGGGGATGCAGGGAAAAACATAATAAATGCAAGACTAAACCATATAATTGTGCATCATTAAATAAATAGGAAAAAAATAATAATAATAACTCCCTTTTAGGCCAAACAGGATGTGGATACGTTTGTTTCTTCATCAAATATGAAGAAATGCAGCATTACATCGCTTGCTCACCAATGGATCATCTGCAGTGAATGGGTGCCGTCAGAATGAGAGTCCAAACAGCGGATAAAAACATCACCATAATCCACAAGTAATCCACACCACTCCAGTCCTTCAATTAACATCTTGTAAAGCGAAAAGTTGCATGTTTGTAAAACAGCAAATCCATTATTAAGGCATTTTAACTTTAAACTATCACTTCTGGACAAAATAATCAATAGTCCATAAACCATAATGTTTTCCTCCAGTGAAAAAGTCCATCTTCTGTTGTCCTCTCACATCAAAATCCACCCACATATTTGTTCAGCTCTGTTTCTTGCTGGTAAACAGTGTTTGATCTGTGCATATTTCTCTTGTGATTCAGAAGAGACAGCTTTTTCACTGGAGAAAGCAATATTGTTAGAGAACTAGATATTTTAGCTGGAAGTGACTGTTTAAAGTTAAAATGCCTTTATAATGGATTTGTTTCTTACAAACAGCTTTTCGCTTCACAAGATGTTAATCAATAGACTGGAGTGGATTACTTGTGGATTATTGTGATGTTTTTATCAGCTGTTTGGACTCTCATTCTGACGGCACCCATTCACTGCAGAGGATCCACTGATGAGCAAGTGATGTAATGCTACATTTCTCCAAATCTGATTAAGAAACAAACTCATCTACATCTTGGATGGCCTGAGGGTGAGTAAATGTCTAAATCCCTAAATTTTAGGGATGCACCGAATGTTTGGAAACCGAAATTATTCAGACGAAAAAAAAAAAAGCTTTTTCGGTGTTTGGCCGAATAAGCGAAAAGACCGAATCAATTATACCGAACAGTAGCTGCGTTTCCATTGCCCTTCAAGATGCGCAAATTTAAACTGTGAATTGAAAATACGCCTAATAGAAGTGCATCAATTTCGCAAAAAAGGAATATTTCGGAAAACTGCAACGGAAAGGGCTTTTCCCGCATTTGCAAGTCACATGGCATATGTAAAAAGTCATATGACCATTCTTCAATGTACTACAAACTCCAAGAAACACTTCATAAGTAGTAGTTCTCAAGTATAAGGGGCTTTCCCTGATATTAATGCTTAGACTATGTACGCTGCATGCATCTGCGGCGCGTAACGGCTCCGACGCGATCACCCGAGCTGATGTTATGTTTATACCAGCAGCGTCGCACACTTTTCTGAAGCGGCTCTCCGCGCTGCTTCTGTAAAGATACAAGCATATGCCTCTTTCGATTAAAAAAAAGCCAAAATCCGTCCAAATCCCACCAAAATCCGTTGCCATGGTAAATCGCAAGAGGAACAAATTACGTTTTTGTCGCATAACAAAAACATGGGTTAATGGAAACGTTGTTTTAAAACGAGAGGGTGCTCGCTGCAGAGCCAGATGGGAGGAGCTGGAGCTCCAGCTCCCCCTCGCTGGAGGTAATGGGTGGAGATAGACACCTAACCACACCCTAACCCTACCCCTTACCCTATCCTAACCCTAACTCCACCCATTAGTTCACACAGAGGTGGAGCTGGAGGCCATTTGGCTCTGCAGTGAGCAGTACTTGTTTAAAACTGTCCGAGAAAGGCGCAAAAATCATTATGCATGTCTTCGATGAGAAGAGGAAGGGTGTTGCTGGTTACTGTATGATGACTGAAATCGCAAAATGGCCTCTAAACATTACTCAACAAGCTACAAAACGTTTTGTATGTATTCTGACAGCGCTGCACGAGCTTGTTAACCAGGGTTCAAAGTCCAAAACACAAGGAAAATCTGCTCTGAAACAGCGTGATGAGAATCATTCATAAATCTGCTGCTGTAAAAAGAAGTGCTGAGGACTGCTTGCGGGTTTCCGCCAAAATAAAAGTCAACATTCATAAATGTTAGCATTGTAATTTTACTGTTGTTCTGTAAAATAAAATTAAAAAATTACAAAATGATAACAATAATTACAACAGCTCTATTAATACATTTATTATAGCATTCACACATAGCGTTCAAATTGGTATCTGTAACATTGTGTATTGTTTTTTGTTTGTTTGTTTGTTTTTTCCGTCTCTTCTGTTCAGCAAGGCTCCCAGATAGCAAGAACTTTTGGGCCAAATGTGGCAGATAGCTGGCACATATGGCTTAGATATGGCATGGCTAAACAGATATGGACCAGATTGTTACCATATATGTTTTGCAAGTTTAGAATTTGCGGGAAATTATTGCTTGGTTCACAGCTCCTTTTAAGGTCCAGATAACAACAAACACATTAGAACCAAATAAGGTTTAGTTATGGCTGACATTGGTAAACATCGACTTCTGGCTAACATTTGGATTACACTTGGAAAACACATTAAGTTTGGCTGATGACCTCGGTTGCTACGACGACCGCGCCAATTTGACTGAAAGGCGGCAATTCCCCTCTCAAGTGCTTCAGGTGAGTGATATTTTAGCATTTTAAAGTAATTTTATTTAAATATTGATGATAATGTGTCAGCATTTGTAGTTATTAGATGTTTAGTTATTTGTTTCATTGAGGAAAGCGTCGAGTTCATTTTACTTTGTTGAACGTGGTGTTTGCGTAGCCCTCCGACAGATTCCAATAATCACACAATCCGGGTTAATGCAAAATCACTTATTTTAGATAGAGATTGATTTGTGAAAACGTTTATAAAGAATTTTTCACGTTTTCAGTGTTTTTCACTGCTCTGTGGTGTGGTAAAACAGGCTGTCTCGACGTAAAATATAACAGTCGAAGCCATTAGAAAAATCATCTTACATTTCTTAAAATGGGCTAGATGTAACGTAGTAATCCCGATTTCAAAATGGTTCATAGTCCCGTTTGTTTTCAACCATTTTAAGCGGTTTTCAAAAACTCAAATGATCGACAACGTCGAATATATATATGTATGTATAATGCATGTAGAAAACAAACGCTGTAGCCCAAAGGAGGCGTTCGTTGTAGTTCTTGGAAAGAGATTTTTTAAAAACGAAATATCTCCCTTTGGAGTGGACTTTGAGATTTGTAACTTTGTAGATCTTTTTTATGCCCAAAGATACACACCACACACTGACTAAAATTTAAAAAGTGAAAAAGCATAATAGCACACCTTTAAAGTGTTCAATGTTAGATAAATATTTTCAGCAGTGTGCTGAAGCAAAACCAGTTGAGAAACACTGAACTGTGACATACAGTATAGTGTGTACTTAGTGGGATTTGCATACCTGACCTTTTTTAAAGTTCTGCATATAGCACGCATGCTTTGAAAGTCTCTTTTGCCATAACTCCTCACCATTGTTCTCCTCAATAAAGACCTGTCTTCATCGTCTACCCCCGGGAAAGAGAAGAAGGTGGTATAAAAACCTGAGTGAACACAACACACCAACAGTGCTGAGTCCAATCCCAGCTGCCCACTTACAACACAGGGTCAAGGTGAAAGCCAGCGGTAAGAAAGGCCTCCGTATGACCAGGAACACTAAATCCATTGGGAAAAGGAGGAAAAATTCCCCGCTTCCCACTCGAGAATACCATTCTGTTCTCACTGGGCTTGGGGATTTTTCTTTCATTCCTCGTCTTGTTTTTGAATGTGAGCGCAGTGAAAAAACTGTGTGGGTATCTGCGGCTTTTGGTCTGTGGAATATGTTAAAAGAACAAATTTTACTTTGTACAAGCAAATGAAGGCATATGACACGGGGTGGAGGTGATTCATACATGTACCCGTGTGACGTAATCAGATGTTTGTTGAGTAATTCAAATGAGGCAGTGTTTGGACTGCGTGTTCTGGAGAGATAATGATTACGGAAGCCCAGCTGACGATGACCGCATGATGACATGCAGTCGACACAAAAGACCCTGTCTTCATCCCTCACATCACCATCAAAGCTCAAACATCCACTTTCAACAGGAATGCTGTGGCTACCAGATTTCATTCTCATTGCTAAAGGGAGAGAAACTAATTCAGTGTTACGTCCCATTTGTTTGAAATTGTAAATTTACTATCAATTTCTGAGTAAAAACTTCAAAAATGATAAATGGCGACTGTAAAAATACGACAATACTTAATAATTGGTTAAGAGAAACTTCCATAACTATACACAGGGGAGACAATGTAATAGTTCTAACCTTACATTTCATGTATTTTTACAGTACAATACTGTTTAATGTACAATTTTTGGAAGTAAAAAAAGAACAATCATAATTTACATAGATTTTAAATCTTATAATTTGCAGATAATTTTTAATTGTTCTGTTTCCTTTTAGTTTTTTGTTATATATATATTTGGTCATTCAGTTTCTGTTACAAAATCTGCAAACATCCTTGTTGTTTTTCAATATTTTTTTGTAACTTTTGAGTAAATATTGTGCTTAATTATGTGCATATTTAATTTTGTGCACATCATTTTGCTATTAAATTGTTTTATTTTATTACAAAAATGATTTTCAATTGTTATTAGAAGTAATAATCTATGTAAAAAAATATATTTCTTAGTAGTTATTATGAAGTCTTGCGAGAAATAAAAATAACTGTTTAAATGTATTTATTACTTATTTTGCACCAAATATTCTTTCTATATTCTTTCAGTTCTTAGGCTGAAAATCTGTAAACATGCTTGTTGTTTTTAGTAACATTTTTAGTAACTTTTGAATAAATTTGGAACTAAATTATGTGCGTATTTAATTTTTTATTTAATTTTTGCTATTAAATTGTTTTAGTTTATAACACAGTATGTTTATCTTATTAGAAATAATAATTATATACAATTAAAAATTATATTTCTTAATATTTTTGATAAAGTCTCGCTAGAAATATTATTTAAAAAAAAAATGTATTTATTTTTTATTTACTACTTTGCAATCAGACTATCTGCAAAATGTTTATTTTAACGTCGCCTTGGTTTGTTGTAGTGTATGTTCAACAAGAAGTTCATGAGCAGGTTTTAAAAGGCTCTGCAAAACTTGCTTCAATTGCTACTGGTTTATTTTCCAAAGAATAATAATGCATTATGTTTTAATTTAATAAAGCATATTTAATTCTGCCTAATTAGGTTTTTGTCTGAGTGCAAGAAAAGTGTGTTATTGTAAGCTATTGGATATGAGAGTGACAAGTTCCACTGAAGCTGATTGTTCCCAGATGCAGTCGCGTTGTGTGCCAGAGTGCTCTCCGGTCCCAGAGTTTATATATGGCGACTTATAAAACTGTTACATCATAGCAACAATTCTCTTCAATTGCATTTGCTGGAGTCGGTAGGTAACTTTCCGTGGGATTTCTTGCCCCATTGCCTGTGTCCTCGAATGACCGTAAATCAAAAGCATGTGAAAATGTTTCTACACTATAAAAGAAAAACCGCAGAGACTTGCCATAACAAATTTTATAAACTTTTGGTGGCACAAAATTATGTATTCATGCACTTTATAGCATTTTTATGCTATGTTAGTGTGGCTGCCTTCCAATGTAGAGTCAATAGAAAAAAAAACAAAAACAAAAACCAGCCACTACAATTTATAACAGACCTCTTTACAAACCTGGAGTGTAATTATTTTAATGACTGTTTGACCTGCAGCCGATCTTCCCTTGAGTGCAACATTTAGCAGCTTTCTTGTCCTAATGCTAAAAGCTACCCTGCATTCAGAGACCTCCTTGATATTATATATATATATATATATATTCTTTGTTGATGAACTTATATTTGCCATAAGTTAAAGAAAGATTAATTTAAAAAAAAAAGATTAATTTAAAAAAATCACTTTTAATTAAAGTTTGTGAATAATTTGTATTTATTTTTCATTGTCATAATAATTAATTTTTTCTGTTTATGTATATATGTGTATAGTTATTGTAAAAAAAAAAATACAATATTTGTTAATAATATGTTAACAAATAAAATATTTGGTGCAAAGTAATAAATACTTTGAAAAAAAAAAACTTAAAAAAAATTCTGCTTAGATTTTTCAAACCAAAATTGTAACATTTTATCAGTTAACAAGTTATTAACACATTTTAATTAAACATGACTTTTCTCTAATTTACAAAAAAATATCATTTTTTGAAATGTACACATCAAAGTAACATTATACACACAAATGGGAATTTACAATATATATGTCACTCTCCATATATCTGATATCCAATATCTGAACCATATAGTGTATATGTATAAAATAACCTTTTTTTGTATTTATTACTTTGCACCTAATATTTTATTTGATAACCAATTAACAAATTTTAATTAGTTTGATAAACTACTATCTAGCAAATTAAGAAATTTGACAAAAAATGTCTCTCCCTTAAAATGGGGGTCTTGACCTTCATGACTGTATGTAACAATAAAAATAACAGAAAATGTTCATTATTTTGACCATAATAATTGTAGGATAATAAATTTACATTATTTACAAGCTTTAATTAAAAGTGATTTTTTTTTCATTTACCTTTTTTTTTTAAATTTATTATTTAGAACAGGGGTCACCAAACTTGTTCCTGGAGGGCCTGTGTCCTGCAGAGTTTACCTCCAACTTTCCTCAACACACCTGCCTGGAAGTTTCAAGTATACCTAGTAAGACCTTGATTAGCTGGTTCAGGTGTGTTTGATTAGGGTTGGAGCTAAACTCTGCAGGGACACCGGCCCTCCAGGACCGGGTCTGGTGACCCCTGATTTAGACAAAAGAAATATCATTTTCACCTTTTGAAGGCGAGCAAATTATCTTACCAAATTTTTACATTTTTACACAAATTATAGTCAAGCTGAACTATTCAACTCTGTTACCTATGTGTCACACCTATAGACCTGTTTCATTATGTTTTCTTCCCTCACATGCTCCGTGACCTAGTTTTCCCTCATGTTTGATTGTATCATTTGATTCAGGTGTGTGTCATTAATGATCTCCATTTGCTTTAGTATTTATATTGTAGTCTGTCCTGTGCTCACGGGTCTGGTATTGTTAATGTGAATGTTAACATTGTGTTGTGTGTATGCCCTTCTGTTGTGGATTTACCCTCTTGTGGATTTATTAAAGACTCTTTGATTTCAACTTCTTTGTATGTTCATTTTACAGCCGCACTTGTGACAGAATACCAGACCCAAGAACAGAAGAAAAGAATGGAACGGAAGGCCTTTTGACAATGAGACCATGAAGTCCCTGTTCCGGATCGGGGTGATTTACCATCGTGGACCTCCCAGGCACCACGTGACTGAACTAGAGGGAGGCCATGCTCCGCCCCACAACAGGACCCAGAGCCCAGCCCACCATCACCCCGCTGCATTGAGTAAGAGCCTGAGCCCACCATGGCCCAAAAGCCGTTGCCTATAGGATCAACAGAGCTGAGGATCACCCCAGAGCCTGTGACGTCAGACCAGGTGTGAGAGCTGACTACAGTGCTTGCAATGGGGACAGCGAAAGCACGGAGGGAAGCTCCGCCCACTGTACCGTTGCTGAGGGTGAGCCGAGCCCAGTGGACTATGTATCTGTCTGCCCTGATCTGTCTGTCTGTATTACAATGACTATGGAAGTCGTTCCCCTGTCGCTGGCGGTCCCGCTGCGTGGGCACCATACACTGTTTCTAAGTCCCCTGAGCATCCTGAGCTTCCGCCTAGCCTCCCTGTCCCACCACCTCTGCACCAGTCTTCACCATCGCCTTGGCTATCTCCTGCTCACCATATGTCCGGTGGTATTGCCGCTAATCTGCCAGTCTTCATCGGCATCGTAGTTGGAGGATACCTTGTCTCCGCCCCCAGCCTTGGTAAGTCATCAACCATCTGCTGCCTTGGGACTTCACTCCTCCTCCTCGTCCCTCTGTTTATCCGGTTCTGTCAGGCTCCTCCTTCCCTCCAGCTCCACCTTGGTCTTCTATCGCTCTGGCTCCACTGTAGCCTTCCGGATGCCTGCCTCCGCCTCAGTCGCCATAGCCATCTGCTCCGCCTTGGCCCTCCAGATCCTCAGCGTCACCCTGGCTTGTCGGCTTTCCACCTCATGCTCCACCGCCGTCGGTCACTGCCCTGGAGTCGCCAGACCTTCCTCCTCCATGGTGCCATCGGCTCCACCGTAGGTCAACTTAATGGCTATGGTCCCACCTAGCTCCCCCTGCTCCAAGTCCCTCCTGTCTTCTCCCTGGCTCCTCCTGTTTCCTCCTTCGCTCCTGTCTCCGTTGTCTCCACCCCGGACTCTCTTTGTCGTCGTCCTCCTGGGTGTCCGTCCTCCACCTAAACCTCCAGCAGTATTGTCAGCCACACCTCAACTCAACTTGGTCCTCTGTCGCTCCAGCTCCATTGCAGCCTTCCTGGATCCCCGCCTCCGCCTCGGTTGCTTGAGCTCCACCACCACCTGATCCGCTGCCATTGGCTGTCCCCTAGAGTCATCAGCCCTTTCTCCTCCATGGCGCCTCCCTACGTCGGCTCCAACATAGGTTGCCTTCATGGCTGCGGCCTGGGTCCCACCTGGCTCCTCCTTCTCCAAGTCTCTCCTGTCTTCTTCCTGGCCCTGGCTCCTCCTGTTTCCTCCTTGGCTCCTCCCTCCACATCTCCTCCCTGGACTCTGTTCCTCCTCCTGGGTGTCCATCCTTCACCAGTATTGTCAGCTTGCCTTCCTGCCAGCCCCCTCCATCCCTCCCTCTGTCTGGATCTCCCAGACATCACGGGACTGAACTGGAGGGAGGCCATGTTCTGGCTTCACCTTGGTCAGTTGTTGACCATCCACTCCTCCGGCTACACCTTGTCTCTCCGTCCCTCCAGCTCTGTCAGGCTCCTCCTTCCCTCCGGCTCCACCTTGGTCCTCTTTCGCTCCGGCTCCACTGCAGCCTTCCGGACCCACATCTCCACCTCTGTTGCTGTCGCTGCTCCCCCATGGCCCTCCGGATCCTGACATCACCATGGCTCATCGCTCTCTGTTTCCCCCTCGGGCTCCACCACCACCTGCTCCGCCACCATCGGTCAGCCCCCTGGAGTCTTCAGTCCTTCCTCCTCCATGGCTCCTCCCTCCGTCGGCTCCACCAAAGGTCGCCTTCATGGCTGCGGCCTGGGTTTTGCCTGGCTCCCCTTGCTCCAAATCCCTCCTGTCTTCTCCCTGGCTCCTCCTGTTTCCTCCTTGGCTCCTCCCTCTGTCATCTCCATCCTGGTCTCTGTTCTTCGTCCTCCTCCCGGGTGTCTTTCCTCCACCTGAACCTCCACCAGTATTGTCAGCCTGCCTTCATGTCACCATCCCACATTCACTCCTTTGTCCTTCTCCTAAGTCCAATCCGTCCCTCCTTCGGTCTCTGTGGTGTTCATCAGCTGCCCCTTAATTAGTGGCGACTTCATTTTGGCTAAATTTGCAGCCTTGTTACCCATTCTAGCATATGTTTTTATTATTATTATAAGTGTTTACATTTAATTTTTAATTAAAATGCATTTATTTTGCTTTTTGTTGCTCATATAATTCTTTAGACCTAATAAAGTTGATGATTTTCTAGAGGCTACACCTCCTTTCACAGAACATTTATTTAAAAATATATATTTTTAAATGTGCCCTGCAAGCAAGCTGTGTACTACTTACATCACACTTTTCACCACAGTTGTCTTGGCCTTTGTATGGTGCTGCCATCTGCTGGTGACATTGTTGTTCCTGGTTTATTTGTCATCAAGGAGGACAAACAGCAGTCATGCATTATTCACTACACCTCTTTCTCCTTCCACATACATCACGTCTGCTCTCCTGTGATTTCCATGATGCCAATGAAAGGAGACACCATTTATAATTGTCAGGTGGGCCAGATGTGTGCTTGAATCACAGGTAGGTCTGACTCCTCAGGCGCCAAACACATCGCTCAGAGGAAGACAGGAGACGGCGTGTCTGGAATCAGAGATATGTGTATTGATTTGTACAGTATTCGCACAAGGCAAATGTCTAATGGGAAATAACCTTGTGTGCTAAAATTTCAAGTAAGACCAGATCATAACCTTAAAGGGAACCTTCTGTCATCTTGTACTCATGCTCATGTCATTTCACAACTTATATGACTTTCAAAAAAGAGATGTTTAACAGTATGTCCAGGCTGTCCTATGCCATATAATGAAAGTGAATGGTGACTGGGGCTGTCAGTTTGTAAAAATAAGCATCATAAAGACATATGGGCTATATTTTAAGTCTTTGTGTGAGGAACAGAGTGCAATTTAAGTAACTATTTGTAATCAGGAGACATAAAAGAACCAGTTTTGCTTAAGTCATTAAAACTCAACACATATCTGAATATACAGGGTGGGCCATTTATATGGATATATCACACATCAAACTTATTGGGAATTTCACAAGAAAAACAATGGTGTGCTTGGTTTTAACGTAACTTTATTCTTTCATGAGTTATTTACAAGTTTCTGACCGCTTATAATGTGCCACAAACAGGACGTTAATATCACCAACCATTCCCATTTTATTAAGGTGTATCCATATAAATGGCCCACCCTGTATATTTGCTATATAACTGTTTTTCAGTAATATACAGTAGCAGTCAAAAGATTTTTAATGTTTTTTTTGAAGTAGTCTCTTCTTCTCAACAAGCCTGCATTTATTTGATCCAAAGTACAGAAAAAAGCAAAATTTTAAAACATTTTTACTATTTAAAATAACTGTTTTTATTTGAATATATTTTAAAATGTAATTTATTCCTCTGATTTCAAAGCTGAATTTTGGCAGAATTCCTCCAGTCACAAGATCCTTCAGAAATCATTCTAATATTCTAATTTGCTGCTCAAAAAACATTATTATTATTATTATTATTATGTTGAAATCAGTTGAGTAGAATTTTTTTCAGGTTTCTTTGATGAATAGGGAGAAGAGCATTTATCTGAAATATAAATCTTTCGTAACATTATTCATAAAAAAAAAAAAAAAATTACACTGACTCCAGGATTTTGAATGGTATAGTGTATAATGTTACAGGAGTTTTTTTTTTGTTTGTTTTTTTTTGTTTTTCAGATAAATGCTAATCTTCGGATCTTTCCATTCATCAAAGACTCCTAAAAAAAATGTACTGGACTGTTTTAAATATTGATAATAATAATAATAATAATAATAATAATAATAATAATAATAATAATAAATAAATAAATAAATAAATAAATGTTGAACAGCAAATCAGCATATTAGAATGATTTCTGAAGGATCATGTGACACTGAAGACTGGAGTAATGATGCTGAAATTTTAGCTTTGATAACAGGAATAAATTATATTTTTAAAAAAATCAAATAGAAAATAGTTACTTAAAAATATATATAAATATTTCACAATATTACTTCTTTTTGCTGTATATTGGATCAAATAAATGCAGGCTTGGTGAGCAGAAGAGACTTCTTTAAAAAAGATTAAAAATCTTACTATTCAAAAACTTTTGACTGGTAGTGCAAATTGGTACTTGTATCGGCCCGAATGCCATGTCATTCTAAATGATTACGATATTTTACATTACATTAAATTTTTTTAATATGCACAAAAATGCAAATTAATAAAAATGTTGAGATTTTCAGTTGTTCTTTCTTAGTATTCACTCCACAGAAACTCACTTTGAAGAGAAGGATCCATTTTCAGGGACTTAAGGTAACACTCCCTCAGCTGAAATTTGTTTCTGTCCTTGATTATCTACCTCATTCTTCAACGCGGTAGTAAACCTATATGGGCGAGACTTCCGGTTTATTAGCCGCCATAACCAGAAGAACAACAACGTGCAGTAAAAAGTAAAACTGTTTGCACCACAAACCAATGTGTTTATACTTAATATATTAAAATAACATGGCGAAACACACCAATTTCAATATCAAGCAGCAAAACTGTTTTACTGTTGTACAGCTAAAAAATAAGTTGACGCTGATGAGCCCGGAAGCCAGATACATTAAATTTACAAATGGCCGCGCCCACTCTTAGGGCAAAGTAAGGTTTTCTGGACTTTTAAATGCTTTTCTTAAAAATAAATTGTTGCAGAGTGTAGTATAACATCAAAGTCACTGCTTCGCGAGTGAAAATGACGCTGCAGACGAACACAACTAAAACTAAAGTACATCTAAAGACTAGATACTGATATTGATAAAAATAATGTTTTTAAATAAAATGTGTAAAAATTGAAAATGGAAATAACACATTACTCCGATAGTATATAAAAAACGAGTCAGCAAATTTAACCCTTCAACGGTCACCGTCCACTCTGTGTTTACTTCACGATATTACAAATAAATCCTAATCTAATCATGACAAACTATACATCGTTGGGAAGGTCTAAGACTCCTAAATAAATATTTTCCCACTGTTTTGTGTTTCAAATTATGTAGGAAAAGTAATAGATTAATATATGACAAGAGTGCACCTCAAAAATCTACATCATAACATGAGTTCTGACCTTTGCCACAAAAAGACTTTCGTCGTTGCTTTTTCCCTATCACGCAATAGAAATCTTAAGAAATTATATATCAACCACTGATCGATATGTAATATAATATATAATGTAATCTCTATTATAGATCAGTGATATCAACTGAAAACTTAAAATCTCAAAATCCATCCTTTAAAAACCATTTTAAAATCAGACATTGCACTACCATGGAAATTGTACATCAGAATCATATTACAAAATGTTTTTGTTCATGAATTATAAATATTTAACTTTCGATAGTGCATTTCCATGTTTATGTTCAAGATAGACAGGGAGTGACAGTTAAAGGGTTAATAATAATGTTTTAAAATATAAAAATATTTTTTTTAAAAGTTAAAACAAAATTTCAGGTGGCACGTCAGGCAGGGTTAGAAAACTGTTAATGTGAAAACATAATCATGTCTACAGCGCCATCTGTTGGTAGGACGAGACGTTTTTCTTTATTCCTTGACTTGAACGCCGACGACTTCAATACTGAGGTTCAAAATAAAATGTATGATAGTGAAGTTCAAAATAAAACATGTTAAACTATATACAAATATATTTTAAAGTGGAAGAAAAAACGTTTTTATTATTTCTATTCAATATTATTATTACAGATTAAAGTAAAAAATTAAAATAAGAAAGGGCAGGGTCCGATAAAGAGGAATAAATATTTATTAAAATGTGTAGATGTCTCTTGCAGGATATTTTTGTTTATTTCTGACCGCAGAGGTGAACAATGACCGTTACGGAAACGACGGTTGGGGGGAATCGGCGGTTGTGTTTCAAACCTAGTAACGTTACGCTGCCTGACTAGACAGGATTTTTGAACAATTTTTGGGCTCGTTGCGTGCTTCAGTGCAGATAGTCGTCTCACTGGGTTTTGAAACACAGTCTCTGTTTACTTCCGGATTCCTGAAATCAAGCAGCAGCGGGGCTGAAGCATTAGACACTCAGTGTACTTCACAGACATCAAGACGCGGAGCACCGGCATCCCACAACACCAACATCAGCACAGTTCTGACAACCGAGCCCCGCCAGCCCTCATATCACCAGTTCAAACCGAGGCTCTTTAGAAATCATTCAAGTCATTGAGGAGCAGCTCTGTGTCCAAAACTGTTATACATTTAGGGAGCACTGCATAAACACCAAATCCAGCCCTGGATATAATTTGAGGCAGCCGGTGAAAGTCAAAGCGGAGCTGGCGTGGATCAGTCCAACAGCATGGACTGGTTAATGGGGTGAGTTCAATATTTATTATTTTGCCCACCTTTTTGAATTTTCATAGTTCACATAAGTTTCATGCTACCTTTATGTAATTTAAGATGTTTTTATTAAAACTAAATCTTTGGTATTTAGTGGGATATAAACAACTCACTGACTCTACTGAACTGTATTGCAAGTGGCTCAGTTATTCAGTAGCATTTCAAACAGGATATTGTCAGACATTAAAATTGTAACTTTAAACAGACCATGGTACTCCGTTCTACTTGTGTGGTTTCCTTTATGACATCCTGCCACATGGGAAGCTACACCCTGACCTGTCAGGTTATTTTAGGTCAAGGCTTTTTAATAAATAGTTCGTTTTGGCAGTTATTGGCGAACGGTTGGATGGATATTTATTAGGAGGTTAGTTTTACATTAATTTGACTGCATGAGCTTTTCCCATGCAAACTTTTCAGAAGTCACTTTGAGTTACAACTTACCTTGCAGTTTGAAAGTGTCTTTTTGGACATACAATGAAAGTCAATAGGGTCCAAAAAAACATTGGACCCCATTGACTTTCATCGTATGGGCATAAACAAGAAATACCTTCAAAGTATCTTCTTTTTTGTTTTGTAGATTAATTCAAATATGTTTTATATATAAAAACATAAATAGTACTTTTGACAAAATGTGACCCTGGGCCACAAAACCAGTCATAAGGGTCAGTTTTTTGAAATTGAGATCTATACATCATCTGAAAGCTGAATTAATAAGCTTTCCATTGATGTATGGTTTGCAATAATAGACCAATATTTGGCCGAGATACAACTATTTGAAAATCTGGAATCAGAGGGTGCAAAAAAATCGAAATATTTATTTTTGTCAAAAAATAAAACAAGATTGTCTTCTTAGAACTGTAAGTTTATATCTTACAATTCAGAATTTATATCATGCAATTTTGAGTTTATGTCTCACATCTGCAACTAAAAAAAGTCAGAATTGTCAATGATTAACAGATTTGCGAGGAAAACAGTTTTTCCTCACAAAAAAAAAAAAAAATTGTGGGATAAAAAGTCACAATTACCTTATTAATTTTTTTATTGGTGAAAAAATAAGCTTGTCTTCTTTGAACTTTTAGTTAACATCTCGCAATTCTGACTTTTTTTTAGCAGATTTAAGTTTATATCTCACAGTTTTAAGTTTATATCTTGAAATTCTGAAGAAAAAAGTTAACAACTTGCAATTGCAAGAAACTCACAAGATGAAAGGTCAGAATTGTGAGTTTGAAAAGTCAGAATTTTCACTTTATTTATTTTTTTAATTCCTTGGTGGAAAAACAAGCATGTCTTCTTAGAACTTTTATAATATTTGGCCGAGATACAACTATGTGAAAATCTGGAATCAGAGGGTGCAAAAAAATCGAAATATTGAGAAAATCACCTTTAAAGTTGTCAAATGAAGCTATTAGCAATGCATATTACTAATCAAAAATTAAGTTTTGATATATTTGCAGTATGAATTTTACAAAATATCTTATGGAACATGATCTTTAATTAATACCCTAATGATTTTTGCCATAAAACAAAAATCAATCATTTTGACCCATACAATGTTTTTTTGGCTATTGCTACAAATAAACCCCAGCGACTTAAGACTGGTTTTGTGGTCCAGGGTCACAAATATGTTTAAAGTGATATTATCTCACATGCAGTGAAGACTTGACTCATAGTGACTGTTTTATTCTGCATAAGGTTGGACCCCCTTCATGGTGGTAGCCATATTGATTATTATTTAACTTCCTGAATGGTAGCTTCCAATTATTGGACACTTGATTGTTCTGGTTGGTGTGTTTCATAGTCATCAGGAGTTCATTCAAATGTCAAAATCATTAATTTCATAAAAATGAGATGTATTTTCGTGATTCAGTACTGATGTCAGGTTTGTTTTGTACATTGTTTGGTAGCATGTCTAATCAAGTTTTAGTTCAGTTGACATATTTTCCTTCAAGCAAGCCTGCTTATTTTTAACAGCCATGATGACAGATGTTTAATCTGACGGTTATGATTTTCAAAACAGTAGAGACGCTGTTATTTTTAAACTGTTGACTGACTGTGGTTCAAGCTTATATTTGGTTGTTTCATTTTCACCACAGGTTTAGATCTTCTTAGAGCCTCACTGTTTTTATTTTGGATAATATTGGCATTCAAAATGGCACTTATTTTTATCAGCCTCTAATTCATTAATTATACAGCTGCACTGCATATGCAAAGTAATGAGCATGCTTAAATGTGCAAGTTCATGTTAGGTTACTGGTGTTGCATATAACAGGACAATTATTTGTAGATATATTTATATTAATTTTTTTTATTTTGCTGCAGAATTGACTGATGAAAGATGACTAGAGATTTATATGTGCCATTTATGTCTAGTGGAATTTACCTCATTAGCTAAAAATGAAATTAATTAGTTTTTTTTAACATGGTAAAAAAATTGCTTTAATGGAAACTTATTTCTGCAATAGATTAAAAGTCATAAAATAGATAATTGTAACTTTTTTTTGTTTTGCAATTCTGAGAATTCCTATGAGTTAATAAACTGCAATTGTAACATATAAACTCACAAATCTGAGATGAAAATTCAGAATTATGAGATAAAAAGTTGCATTTGTTTATTCCTTGGCAAAACAAAACATAAATAAATAAAGTAAATAAATAAATAAACAAGCTTGTCTTCTTAGAAATGTTTATATCTTGCAATTCTGTTTTTGTTCTCACAATTTTGAGTTTATGTATCACAAATCTGAATTTATATCATGCAATTCTGAGTTTAAATTTCACAATCGCAAGTAAACAAAGTCACAATTGTCAGAGAAGAACAGATTTGCGAGGACAAAAATGAAGCAGCAAAACTGTTTTGTAATGTACAGAATTGTGGGATAAAAAGTCACAGTTACCTTTTTTTTTAATTCCTTGGCAAAAAAAAGATTCGTCTTAGAGTTTATTTCTCGAAATTCTGACTTTTTTCTCACAATTTTGGGTTTACACCATGCAATTCTGAGTTTATCTTACAGTAGAGCAAAGAAAAAATTAAGAATAGTCAGAGATTGTAAGATAAAAAAGTCACAACTAACGTATTTATTTATTTATTTTTGTCAAAAAATAAAACAAGATTGTCTTCTTAGAACTGTAAGTTTATATCTTACAATTCAGAATTTATATCATGCAATTTTGAGTTTATGTCTCACATCTGCAACTAAAAAAAGTCAGAATTGTTAATGATTAACAGATTTGCGAGGAAAACAGTTTTTCCTCACAAAAAAAAAAAAAATTGTGGGATAAAAAGTCACAATTACCTTATTAATTTTTTTATTGGTGAAAAAATAATCTTGTCTTCTTTGAACTTTTAGTTAACATCTCGCAATTCTGACTTTTTTTTAGCAGATTTAAGTTTATATCTCACAGTTTTAAGTTTATATCTTGAAATTCTGAAGAAAAAAGTTAACAACTTGCAATTGCAAGAAACTCACAAGATGAAAGGTCAGAATTGTGAGTTTGAAAAGTCAGAATTTTCACTTTATTTATTTTTTTAATTCCTTGGTGGAAAAACAAGCATGTCTTCATAGAACTTTTAGTTAACATCTCAGAATTCTGCATCAATTGCAAGAAAAAAGTCAGAATTGTCAGAGATAAACAGATTTGCGAGGAAAAAAGGTAGATAAAAAGTCGCAATTACATTCTTTATTTATTTATTTAATTCTATTCCTTAGTGAAAAACCAAGTTGTCTATGAACTGTAAGTTTATTTATCGCAATTATGACTGTTTCCCAACAATTTTGGGTTTATATTGTGCATTCCTGAGTTAATCTCAAAGTAGCAAGGAAAAAAGTCATAATAGTCAGAGATAAACACCGATTTGGAAGGAAAACAAGCATAGTAGTAAGATGAAAAGTTGCAATTACCTTTTTTATTTTTTTAAATCAAGCTTCTCTTCTTAGAACTTTGAGCAGTTCTGATTTCAGGTCTGTTTTCTCACTATTTTGGGTTTATATCTTGCAATTCTGAGCTTGTCTGACAATTGCGAAGGGAAAAAGAACTTTAAGTTCACTATTTTGAATTTATCGAATTTATATCTCTCAGTTCTGAAAAAAAGTCCTATTGCCGCCAGTTAACAACTCACAATTACAAGAAATAAACAGACAATTCTGAGATGAAAAGTCAGAATTGTGAGATTGAAAAGTCTGATTTAATTTAGTTTACATCTCACAACTGCAAGTAAAAAAAAAAATCTGAAGTGTCAAATAAACAGATTTGTGAGGAAAAAATTCTGAATTGTGAGATAAAAAGTCACAGTTACCTTATTTATTTTTTTATTTCTTGGTGAACTTGGTGACTTTTAAGTTAACATCTCACAATTGTTACTTTTTTTTGTATTACAATTTCATGTCTATATAGCAATTTTCAGTTTATATCTTGCAATTTTGCAACTTAAAAACTCACAATTGCAAGATATAAACTCGAGACAAAAAGTCAGAATTGTAAGATAAAAGTTGCAATTTTTAAAATTCCTTAGCAAAAAACAAACTTGTCCTCTTAGAACTATGAATTTATGTCGCAAATCTGACTTTTTTTCTTACAATTTTAAGCTTATATCTCTTAATTCTAAAAAAAATATAATAACTCGCAATATAATAACTAAGTATAAACTTGCAATTCTGAGTATAAAAGTCAGAATTTTAAGATAAAAAGTTGCATTTTTAAAATTCCTTGACAAAAAAAGCTTGTCTTATAACTGAGTTTCTATATTGCAGTTCATACTTTTCATAATTTTGAGTTTATATCTTGCAACTTTTTTTTGAGAATTCTGAATTTATCAAAGTTACAAAGAAAAAAGTCAGAATAGTCAGAGAGATAAACTTAAATTTACAAGGGAAAAAAGTCAGAATTTATAAAAGATGCAATTT
Organism: Labeo rohita; assembly: GCF_022985175.1. Taxonomy (NCBI): domain Eukaryota; kingdom Metazoa; phylum Chordata; class Actinopteri; order Cypriniformes; family Cyprinidae; genus Labeo; species Labeo rohita. The sequence goes on from NC_066893.1 coordinate 5,736,017, forward strand.
GTTTTTGATGCCTTAGCAAAAAAAAAAAACTAAACAAGCTTGTCTTCTTAGAACTATTAATTTATGTCTTGCAGTTAATTTTTTTCTCACAATTTCAAGTTTATATCTTGCAATTCTGACTGAAAAGTCAGAATTGTCAGAGATAAACTCACATTTGCAAGGGGAAAAAATCATAATTGTAAGATAAAAAGTCTCAAATAGTTTTTTTTTTTTTTTTTTTTTTTTTTTTTTTTTTAAACAAAGCTTCTCTTCTTAGAACTTTGAGCAATTCTGAATTTGTATCTCACAATTTTGAGTTTACATCTCGCAATCCTGAATTTCTGTTGAGTTTATATCTCACAATTGCAAGGAAAAAGTCTGAATTGTAAGCTAAATAGTCGCAGTTACTGTTTTTATTTTTTTATTCCGTAGTGGAAATAAGATTTTCCATAGATTCCATAGATTTTAATCATCTTAGCCGTTGTCTTCTGAGCAATGTCACTATTTAAGAGCTTTGTGAACATCCGTCTGCACTCCCATTTGTTGTTGCTGCGTTACGTCGCTGCTCGTTTGCATAAAGTCAAACTATCTGTTGCTCATGTTGGATCAAATCAGCAACTCTCATTGAAGAATGAGTGACTTGTGGTCACTTTGTCACTTCAAATAAATGTCACCCATCAACGCCTTCAGGGTGTTGACTAGCTGTTGCCATGCAGACTTTTCTCACTGACTTACATGCGGATTCCCATATGCAAAAGTAAAAGTAATTTATATATGTATTTCATTTAGGTTTAAGCATATGCAAGATGAATCAGGCAGCAGAGTGTCATTTTGAGAGCATCTCTTTGCTGTCTGACATTGAGAAGTCACATGTTAATCTGGTTACAGACAGAAGGTCAGGCATTGTCAGGCATTCCTATGGGTTTATGCCATCATACAGCTGGTTTAACAGGTCCAAAGACAGTGACCATACATTCACATTCCCATCTCATTACATAAGCATCCTCTCTTGAACTGCTGCTGCTGTTTTTGTCTGTTTTAACCACATCATGCTGGCCGTTGCAGACTGGTAGGCCAAATCCTTTCCTGTTTTGATGTCTTGCATAAGGGGCATTTTGGTTTCTGCCCTGTGATTCACCCAACATGCAGGCACAAGAATGGGTTGACCTGTGTTTATTTGCAAGCAAATTTATCAATAAAGACAACGTGAAAGTCATCGAACAGGATATTATGCAAGAACTAATTTGGGTCAGCTAATTCAGTAGCTGTACCAACTTTGTTATCGGCCAATTTTAGTTTTCTTTTGGTCAATATTGTATCAGTGTTGATTGATATTTTATGTTTTTCTTTCTTTCTTTCTTTCTTTCTTTCTTTCTTTCTTGTTTTTTGTTACATTGATTTTACAGATTCTTTTAAACATACTGTATTAATATTGGGTGATATTACAAATACATAATGGATATAATGCTTATTTGCACTTTTAACACTGTTACATTTTCAGTTTCTTAGTTATCATCTATAACATGTCAGTAATTATCAACTTATCAGTTATCTGTAATAAAATGTCAGTAAATATCAACTTATCGGCTCTCTGCAGTAACATGTCAGTAATTATCACCTTATTGGTTATGGCCAATAACATGTCAGTAATCGCCAATAACATGTCAGTAATTATCTGATTATTGGTTATCACCAGTAACGTCAGCAATCGGCAATAACATGTCAGGAATTATCAGCTTACTGGTTATCACCAGTAACGTCAGTAATCACCAAAAACATGTCAGTAATTATCACCTTATTGGTTATGGACAATAACATGTCAGTAATCACCAATAACATGTCAGTAATTATCATCTTATTGGTTATGGACAATAACATGTCAGTAATCACCAATAACATGTCAGTAATTATCATCTTATAGGTTATCGCCAATAACCACAGTAATCACAAATAACATGTCAGTAATTATCGCCTTATTGGTTATAGACAATAACATGTCAGTAATCGGCAATAACATGTCAGTAATTATCACATTATTGGTTATGGACAATAACGTCAGGAATTATCACCTTATTGGTTATGGACAATAACATGTCAGTAATCGCCAGTAACATGTCAGTAATCATCAGCTTATAGGTTATCGCCAATAACCACAGTAATCACAAATAACATGTCAGTAATCATCAACTTACCGGTTATCGACAATAACATGTCAGTAATCTGCAATAACATGTCAGTAATTATCATCTTATTGGTTGTTGACCATTACAGACTTATCTTATTGGCAACAACTTGTCAATAATTTTCAGCTTATTGTTTATCAGCAATACATAAATAATTATCAGCTTTTTGGTTGTTGTCAATAACATGACAATAAATATCTTAGTGTTTATCTGTAAAAAACATGTCAGTCGTTTTCAGTTTGTCAACTGTCAGCTTATCTGTTATCGACAATAACATGTCAGTAATCTGCAGTAATGTGTCAGTAATTATCATCTTTTCTGTTATCAACATTAACATGTCAGTAATTATTAGTTTATCGTTATCAACATTAATGTGTCAGTAATTATCAGCTTATCAGTTATCGACAATAACATGTCAGTAAGTATCACCTTATCTGTTATTGACAATAACGTCAGTAATTTGCAGTTACATATCAATAATTATTAGCTGATCGGTTATCGACATTAACAAGTCAGTAATTGTCAGATTATTATTTATCTGCAATAACATCAGTAATTATCATCTTATCAGTTATCGGCAATAGCATGTCAGTAATTATCACCTTATTTGTTATCGACAATACCATGTCAGTAATTATTAGCTTTTTGTTATCGACAATAACATGTCAGTAATCTGCAGTAACAAGTTGTTAATTATTATCTTATCGGTTATCTGCATTAAACATGTCAGTAATGGTCAGCTTATCGGTTATCTACAATAACGTCAGTAATTATCACCTTATCTGTTATTGACAATAATATGTCATTAATCAGCAATAACGTCAGTAATTATCAACTTATCGGTTATTAACAATAACATGTCAGTAATTATCACCTTATCTGTTATCGACAATGACATGTCAGTTATCAGCAATAACATGCCAGTAATTATCATCTTAATGGTTATCAATAATAACACGTCAGTAATTATGAACTTATTGTTATCGCCTATAACATGTCAGTAATTGTCATCTTATCGCTTAGCTGCAATAACACGTCAGTATTCATCAGCTAATCGGTATGCCAGAATTTTAATATCAGATTTTATGTAATCTTTAACTTAGACAAAAGGTCTGTAAGAAACAGTCAGGTTCTGTCAGGGGACAGGTTAGCATCCCTGCTTGAATGCTAGCAGTAGTTTTATAGACTTTATAAGCTATTGGTGTCAAGGAGGGCACTTGACACACATAGGATGGAGTATAGAACTTTTATTAGAGTGGAGATTTCCACTATGTAGAAAAAATAGCCATTACAGAAAGACCGGAGGGAAGGAAGTGCTGTCCACTGGGTGGAGGGAGCCATTGTTTTCAGAGCAGTGCTTTATGGGAACTGTGTCAGATTTTACAATAGCCGCGATGTTTATTATTCCAGGTCAAGATTTTATGACTGGCCAACTTCAGTTATTAGTCATTTAGTTGCTATATTGTTTAAATATTTGACGCACAGTTATTTTGAAATGCACTTGTTTCCTTTAGATCATTATTAGACAGTGATTCTACAAATGTAAGTGCTGCACATGGAATAAGGCGGAGGTAACCTGTGATTAGTTAGGATCTGATGAATGAAACCATTTTTTGCAGTCTTGAGAAGTGTTTTTGATTTTGTTTGCTGTTGAATTATGGCAGTGTGTTTTCCTTCTGAAAGGTCCTGATCTGTCCTTGGTGTTTGTACTTGTTTTACTTGGCATTGCTGCTTAGTTGCTAGTTTGCTTGCAAATTCTATACTTAGCGCAGAACCAACAGTGCCAGTATGTTTCAAAACAAGCCCAAAGTTGAGTAATATTAAGCTCTTTATTGTATTTTAAACATCCCTGAACTGCCACAGCTCTTACATGATGCACTATTTCAATTACATACAAATACATTTGAATTTTTAACAACACCTTATGCTTATTTAGGGGTCAATGAGTCTCATATTTTGTACACATTTATTCAAAACTACATCAAAATCCACCTCCTCTTTTATGATGAGCATGTTTTTAATTTACGAATTCAAAATTTTCATATTTTTGAGGTGAATACTGCAAAAAAATGTCTTTATCATAATTTAAAAAATAATGAAAGAAATAAGTAGCTTGACAAACTTTTATTATCTTTTATTAGAAAAAAAAAGTCACAAAACATAACATTTAAAAAACTGCTGTCTGCCAAAAAAGTGTGGTGCAACCAACCAATTCAGAATTATTTAAATTAGTTTTTAACAACTTTTTTTCTGCTCTCTTAATAAACAGGAGATTATGAAAGATATATGTTTTTTTTTTTAAAGAATTAGAAAAATGCTGTTTAGATTAGTTTTAAGACACAACTTTCAAAAAGTACTTAATGTCAACTACACATGCATACATACATACATACATACATACATACATAAATAAAGTTATGTCTAAAAATATATTGTTGTGTCTATAAAGTTATCTTAGGGTACCCCGTCTTATAATACACTGCTATACTGTAAGAAAAGTTTACATCATTGTAGTAAATGTATTTTTTAAAAACTAAAATATTGCTATATTAATTCTAATACAATATATAAAAAACTACTATAAAGGTATTTTTAAAAATTAAATGTTTTAATAAATTGTAAATGTCTAAAATTATACATGTTTGCATCAAAATCCACCTCCTCTTTTATGATGAGCATGTTTTTAATTTACAAATTCAAAATTTTCATATTTTTGAGGTGCATACTGCAAAAAAATGTCTTTATTATAATTAAAATTAATGAAAGAAATAAGTAGCTTGACAAACTATTATCTTTTATTAGAAAAAATAAATCACAAAACGTAACATTTAAAAAAATGCCAAAAAATTCATGTGGTGCAACCAATGTGCAAAAAACAAACCAACAAATAATAATAGTGAAAACCCCTGCAAACCCCAATGACTGTGAGGATCAATAAATCAAAACATTTCATGACAAGGCAAGGATAGTTCAGGTTGTAAAATGTCATGTGGTGCAACCGAAAATTCTAAGTAATACGTCAAGATATTTGTTAAATAATATACTTTTTACCTTTTTTAAAAATTAAGCTCTTAAAACTATATTAAATGCATGAAGTAAATTCCTAAATACTTGTTTCTTTGACTCAAATACTTGTAGAATCTATAACGTATTTTGATGTATAAAATGTTGTAGATGAATCGCCTGTGTTGTGGCCAATGTGTATTTCAGCTAGTCGTGCAAGACTGACAATTGTGACAACGGATAACCTTTTGTGATTGTGTTAACCTCTTTTATCTTAAGTGAGCTGCTAACAATTAGCTCATAGGGTTCACGTAGCCATTAGCACTGTAAAGCAAACATCAGCACACAAAACGTCAATAAACTAGCTTTATAAAAGTGTCTTGAGGTAGCTTATGTAATGTTTGCTCAAACAGACTCCATCAGTCTATTAAAACCAAAAACAAACCCGTATGCCCGGTTGCTTTGACCTTTAGTCAGAGTCTTTGTGATTGGCTGTTGAAGAGGAATGTCTGCTGTCGGCCAATGAGCTCTAATTAGACAGAAGGTCATGTGATCTTGCCTGTCTTTAATTTGATTTGGTCCTGAGGTACAGCATGTCTTGTCCTTTCAGATTTCACTCATGCTGTTGTCATTATTAAAACTTCATCATGTCTTTTGGCTGACACGCTGTGACAGGTTCTTTTGATGTTTTTAATATTGGTTTTGTTCGGCAGCTTTTAAATAGCTACCCTTTGTAGTCAAATCTCTTTGTATCACATAAAAAGTGATTTCAAGGCCTTTCTAATGGAATCAAAAGCAAAGATTTGCCATTGACAACGGTTTAATGATTTTCAAATGAGTTTGACAGTTCATTGAACTCTTATGGTACAGAACCAAGTAAGTGTGTTTAGTGGTTCCACAGGTTTCCTCGCTTGTTGTTATAACGCTGTCGCTCCCTCTTCAGGCTGGATGCCGTTATTTCATTGTCACTGAACGTCTGTGCTGCGCGTTTCGTGTCTGTAAACATCAGTCTGAACGGAACAGCTGCGCCATTTTAAATGACATATTGAGCTCCATATGTCTCCTTTATGTATGGGTTTTGTTTTATGTGTGCTGGACGTCATACATAAGGATTGTTGATGCATGATGTGTTCATGGACCGCTCTTTAATCAACATCAAGATTTTCACATTTTTTAAACGTCTGTTTTGAATTCAGATGAATTTGAATTAATTTTTAACAACTTTTTTTTCTGCGTCTCTATAAACATGAGATTATAAAAGATATATGCTTAATATATTTTTTTAAAGAATTAGAAAAATGCTGTTTAGAGTAGTTTTAAGACACAACTTTCAAAAAGTACTTGATGTCAACTACACATACATACATACATAAATAAATAAATAAAGTTATGTCTAAAAATATATTATGTCTATAAAGTTATCTTAGGGTACTGCTGTCTTATAATATACTGCTATACTTTAAGAAAAGCTTACATCATTGTACTAAATGTATTTTTTAACAACTAAAATATTGCTATATTAATACTAATACAATATATAAAATACTACTATATAGGTATTTTTAAAAATTAAATATAATGTTTTAATAAATTATAAATGTTTAAAATAATATATTTTAAAAATATTTATATAGTAATATTATTATATTTATTTATTTTATAAATATACGTAATATTTATTATATTATTATTATATATAGTATTAGTATTAATGTAGTTATAATATATCTATATATGTCTGTCTGTCTGTCTATCTATCTATCTATCTATCTGGCGTCTATGGAAACCGTATTATTTCTTTCCTTCCAAATTATATATATATATATATATATATATATATATAGTACAGTAATATTAAATGTTAAATGTTAAATGTAAAATAATTAATAGTATTATTTAATTTTGTTATCTTTGTAACAAAACACACATTTGTATTATTTTTCTTACAATATAGCTGTGTTTTATAGGAAAGGGTCTCCTCACAAAGATATGTTTATATTATGGGCCTTATTAATTTGCAAAATAAAATAAAATAAAATAAAATAAAAATGTACTATTTATTTATTTATTTTCCTTTTTGGACACTATTTATTCAGTAATTTTAGCAACCTCATCGCTTTGTGTGGGTCCCCTCACAAAGAGATAATTATATTATGGGCATTATAAATTGTATATAATGCAAATTAATGTAAATTAAATTAAATTAAATTAAATTAAAAATGTATTATTAATTTATTTATTTATTAATATTAATTTTTCTTTTTTGGACACTATTTATTCAGTAATTAGTTTCATAGAAAAGGATTTAAAAAGAAAAGTGGTGATAGCGTTTATTGACTATAATGTAGAAAGTAAAGTAAATTAAAGTAAAGTAAAGTAAAGTAAAGTAAAATAAAATAAAATAAAATAAAATAAAATAAAATAAAATTAAATTAAATTATTATTTTTTTTCTTTTTGGACACTTTGTCTGTTCAGTAATTAGTTTCAGAATAAATTATTTTGAAAACAAAAGCGGTTATTGACAATAACAGAAAATGTGATTTTGTAATCTGTTTTGGTCTGAATTTTTTATCTTGTGTATTACCCTAGTAATATTTATATGTGACCCTAGATCACAAAACCAGTCATAAGGGTCAATTATTTCTGAATAAATAAGCTTTCCATTGATGTATGGTTTGTTAGGATAGGACAATATTTGGTCGAGATACAATTATTTTAACATCTGGAATCTGAGGGTGCAAACAAATCAAAATATTGAGAAAATTGCCTTTAAAGTTGTCCAAATAAAGTTCTTAACAATGTATATTACTAATAAAAAATTTAACAATTTTACAAAATATCTTCATGGAACATGATCTTTACTTCATTTCCTAATGATTTTTGCCATAGAAGAAAAATCAATAATTTTGACCCATACAATGTATTTTTGGCTATTGCTACAAATAAAACCCAGTGACTTAAGACTGGTTTTGTGGTCCAGGGTCACATATAGTAATATTTAATATGTAGTCGTGTTAGTATTAATATAGTAATATTTAAAAAAAAAAAAAAATAGTACAATGATATAAAATATTAAATGTGAAATAATTAATTGTGTTATTTAATTTTGCTGTCTTTATAACAAAACACATTTATTATTTTTCTTACAATATAGCTGTGTATTATAGGAAAGGGAAGTGTTAGGAACTGTAAAACAAACAAATATTTTTAATTTATTCATTAATTTGTTTCAGAGCAAATTATTATTTTAAAAAAAAGTGATTATAGTGGTTATTGACCATAAGGTGGAAAACATGATTTTTGTAATCTATATTGGCCTGAATTTCTATATCTTTTGTATTCCCTAGAAGCATTTATTCATAGTGGACCAAAAATGTTTGTTTATTGCACAATATCACCTTTAACTTCTTTGACGTGTGCTGTGTAATTATTAAAAGGAGGACTGCAATACATTCAGCCACTGGACAGCAAGTCAAGGTCAGATCAGTTCACATTCCTGTGCCATTGGCATTGAGTCAAACCCAAAGCTCATTCACAGCTGCAGTCAGAGACAGAAGATCCCATAGGTGCTGATATTACTGATCTACCCAAAACCTCATGCCATTCAGCAAAAGAAAGAGCCACGTCAATAGTTTCAGACCAGCAGAAATAAACGATTTCAAAGTCTCGACAAAAATGAGGCTCTTTTATTTTATTATTTTATTTTATTTTATTTTTTATAAACTGCCCTTGGCTCAGATACCATTGGAGCCATTAAATTAAATGCACTCAGTTTGAATGAGAATTTGAGTGAGTTTTCTTGAGTTTTGTTTTTTTTTCCCTCTTATATCCGCTCCCACTCATTCTAAAAGCGAAAGTATTCATTGCTAAACGTCTAAAAGGAACTAACAGATTCAAAAGAGCAATGGGAAATGTTGAAGAGGTGCGTAACGTCTTTCACGTCTCTCTGTGGATGTGGCTTCTAAGCTGAGAACACATCTTGTTTTTTTCAGACAGAAAATAATCCACATAATAAGACGCCATTAGTGCTTCACAATATAGATCCTGAAATACTTGCATGCTGATGTTAAATGCACCAATACTGTGACCATGAGACAGAACAGATGTCCATGTATTGCATAGAACAATACATATATATCTCTGTATAAAAAGCACATTTACTAAGGGAAGCGCTAAATATGATGCGTGCAGTGTTTTTGGCTTTCGCTGAAGCACAGAACAGTTGTCTTACTGGGCAGTTAGTGGTCTTTAGCAAGTAAAAACTTGACAGCTGCAGGACGCCCTGAAATGACCTCAGACAGACAGTAACAACAACTGTGCTTGTGTTGTTTTTGAACCTTGAGGTTTCTGTTCTCTATTAAAGTAACACGTTTTTTTTTTTTTCTTTCAAGTTCTACTTTCAACGATTAGGGTATTTACTAGGGTAATAGTTGGCCATGCAAATGGGCGTTTCTAGGTTTCTAACATACTTGCGTGTTTTTGCAGCGGTGAGTAATGTATCACAGACAGATGTTGATTCCTTGAACACAACTATGTTTACATGCACAATTTTTGGTTCAGTCTGACTCAGTTAATTCAGATTGATGAATCTGAATGTATCATTTACATGAACACTAAATAAAGTGATCAGGTTGATGTGCACGTTTGTCACAAGCTTCAAATTGGAATTGATTTTTTTTTGACATGCACACACTGCACAAATATGATTAGTTTCCAATTGTTTGCACATAATAACCACTCTCCTACACTGTTTCTTTATTTATTTTGAACAGCAGAATTAATATTTGTCCATTTCTGGATAAATATTACATATAAATGCTTAAATTAATCATGCTGTAAAAATGCCCCTCCTCGCACTTATAACCAGTCGTCTGTGGGTGAGCTGCATTGATCATGATGAACAAAGGAGAGAGGCAGATTTATTGATTAAAGGAGAAGTCCACTTCCAGAACAACAATTTACAAATAATTTACTCACCCCCTTGTCATCCAAGATGTTCATTTTTTTCTTTCTTCAGTTGTAAAGAAATTATGTTTTTTGAGGAAAGCATTTCAGGATTTTTCTTCATATAATGGACTTGATTGGTGCCCCGATTTTGAACTTCCAAAATGTAGTTTAAATGCAGCTTCAAAGGCTCTAAACGATCCCAGACAAGGAAGAAGGGTCTTATCTAGAGAAACGATCTGTCATTTTTTTCGAAAAATAATTTTTTTAATACTTTTTAAGCGCAAAAGCTCGTGTAGCAGTCGTTCAGTCGCGCATGCGCAACATCCTATTAGGTTCTGTACTGGAATTAGTTCACCTGTTTCGAGTCTTCAAGTTTTTTGAGTCGTTTGTTCATCTTACTGAACCCGAAAGCTGAGATGAACTAATCAATTCTTTTTCCGGCTCACACTGCATTGGTTAAACTTATAGGGTTGTCACGTGATGAACGAACGACTCAAACCTGAAAACTTGTCAGATAAGACGTGAGGTGAGCTATAGACTAAAGACCCAGGTAAACAATGAATTAATCTTTTCTGTTTCTTATAGCATTATAGTTTTGTCTTGTTTGTAGTGTGATCAATGTTTGTGTAAGCAGTAGAAGTGTTAGGGAAGTAACACACAACATTTTAATTATATTTTGCTAAAATGAACTAAACGACTCAAAAAAAGATTCGTTAATTTTGCTGAATGAGACTTAAAGGTCTGAGTCGGTAAAATGATCCGAAATTCCCATCACTATTATGAATCATGTTCATCGTCTGTGTACTCCGGCTCAAAAACGTAGAGTATGTCGAAAAACTCCATCTTATTTTCTCCTACAACTTCAGAATCGCCCGACATTGTTGTACTTTTTGTTTGTAAACAGCGTTTGACTTACTTGCACTTTCTTAGTCGCGTTCACTTTGTAAACACTGGGTCTGTAGTTCCGCCTACGTTCGTTGTGACCTTTCGACATGATTCAATAGTACGTGAACGCGCATCCCAGAACCTGTGCTACACAAGCTTTTGTGCTTAAAAAGTATACAAATTTTTATTTACCGAAAAAAAATGACAGATCGTTTCGTTAGATAAGACCATTCTTCCTCAGCTGGGATCCCTTCAAAGCTGCATTTAAACTACATTTTGGAAGTTCAAATTCGGGGCACCAATCAAGTCCATTAAGTCCATATGAAGAAAAATCCTAAAATGTTTTCCTCATAAAACATAATTTCTTTACGACTGAAGACAGAAAGACATGAACATCTTGGATGACAAGGAGGTGAGTAAATTATTTGTGAATTGTTGTTCTGGAAGTGGACTTCTCCTTTAAGAGAGTTTGCAAATGATATTGATTTAATACAACAGTCCACTAAACAAGAAGCTAATATTAAGTGACTTGCATTGTCTGAACAGTATTGCTTGATTTTGCTCTATTTTGTCAACGGAAATAGTTTCAAACAAAGTAACAGCTGTGCTGCTGCACATCTCCATTCAAACACAGCGTTGTTTCGTTTATGCATGAATGGGTGTTTTTAAACAAATCTGATTCAATTTCACATTCATAAACACAGTCACTTGCTTCATTCCTGAATGAAGAGGCCGTTCGAATGAATCAATTCAATGACGATTCAGTGATTAAAATCAGTGACTTGCCGCCACCTACTGGCAGTTTTAGTGTCATTTTAAAGTATCTTTTCTGTTATTTAAATCATTTAATATTTCTATATTCAAAATTTTATATATAAAACATTAACCTCAACATGAAGTTATGAAATTCATGTAACCACTGAGCCTCATTAAACCATCTGAAAATACACCTACAAGCCACTTTTGTGTTCTTCTGTGCCACCTCTGTAGTAAAAAATTTTTTTTTACTGATTTTAATTGGTAACTTATTCTTATTGTACTTGTTTTTATTCTGTTGTTTTAATTAGAAATTTTTATAAAAGCCTATATATATATATATATATATATATATATATATATAATTTGACAAAAGATGACATACTTTTAATAAAGTTAAAAAAATTCCATTACAAAGATAAAAACAAAATTTCCTGTAAATCACTTTAAGGAGTCAAATATCGTCTTGTAATGGGAAGGCTAATATTTGATCAGAATTTGATTATTGATTAGAAGGTGCTCCTGAAATTTTTGACTGTGCTCCTAAAAAGAAAAGTAAGTGTAGAGCCCTGTTTAACCATTTTTATTAAATCAAAAATTGAGAAATTCTTTCAAATTTAAATCTTTTACAAGAATTACAGCAAAAAACAGTTTGATGCAAGAATATACATTTTTATTAATATTTGAGAAATTCAAAATTCCTTTAAACATGACTGCTCAAAATGGTCTAAATTTATTAAACCTACACATTCAAAACCTTGTTACTCTGAAATTTTTAAATGTTAAGTGTAAGTGAAATTTTAAGTACTGTAAGTATATTGTCTTTCATGACGCTGCATATGCTGGCGTGTGAATTTGATAGGTGCTTGATATAAAATAAATGGTGCTTTAAAAATCCTTGAAAGTCCTTAAATCTGGTGTTCATGAACGAGTGGGATCCCTGTATATATATAATATAAAAATTACAAATTAAAAATTACACTAAAAATACTCTAAAAATAATACACTAAAAATAATTCTAAAGAAATTAGGGCTGTCCATTTAACGTGTTAAGTAATTTGTTACGAAATATAATGCGCATAAAATATTTTAAAGCAGTTATTGCACTGGCCCTGCCCCCAGACCTGTACGTCATCTTATATTTCATATATTATTCAACTCCATAAATGCAGATGTGCCCTAAAATTCAAGATATTGGTGCAAAAGAATGCCCCTGTATGTGTTTTGTCTCATATATTATATATATATATATAATGCAAGAGCATTAAATGTGATTTTATACAACAGTTCAGTATAAAGAAGTTGATATTGTGTTATTTTTTAAAATAATATTATGTTTTTGCTCAATTTTGCAGAGAACATATTATCTTTGAAGCCACTGCATATTCGTTGTGGATCATACAAGGTATTTTGAAGGCTGTTGGTAACAAAGCTGTTTTGTTTTTTTTATTTTTAATCGAAACACCATGTAATTAATTAGATTAAAAATGTTAAGCGACTGACAGCCCTATATATATATATATATATATATATATATATATATATATCCTATTGAATTCCATGGTTTTCCATGGTCCGTATCAGGACATCATATACAGACTGATGTTATCAACAAAAAGAAAAAAAAAGATACACTCTTTCAAAAACATTTTAAAAATCTTCCCAATCTTAAAGTTTTGAACAGTAGTGTTTGTAATTTTAACTGTAATGAAAACGACACTAGTGGAAATGTCTGTGACTTTCATTAAAAAATGACAAAAATGAATGCAAATAGTCTGTTTGTAGACATTTCTGCATTTTTCTTTTCCCAGAACATTTTCAGACATCCTGTCAAAATCTCACCCTTCCTCACGTGTCTGCAGACTATGTGAAACTCCTTGTGTCAGATGTTCTTCAGTGTATGAAACAGAAACGAAACCGTACGCCGTATAATGACTTAAAGCGTTATGCTTTAAATTACAGGATATTGCAACGAGACAAAACGGTTACACTGAATTTACCCACAAAAACCCCAGTTCAGTCTCGAGTCAGAAACATGAAGAAAAACCACCTGATAAGAAGTTTCATAATCATTCATCAGGGGAATTAAAGTAATAGTTCAACCAAAAATAAAATAATCTATCATAATTCACTCATCTATATGTCATTTCACTAATTCAACATGCTTTCTTGCATAAAACACAAAAAGAATCATTTAGCAGAATGTTCAGGCTGCTCTTTTCCATACAGTAAAGGGGGAAATGGATGAAAACACATCATTAAAGTATTTCATATGACTTATCTGTCATAGTTCCATTTCTTCTGAACCCATATGTTAGTTCCAGGTCCAAAAGGATGTTATATCCTCATTTAAACACTAGATGGGAGCATTTTACCACCCCCAATCATAACTGCCTTCTATTTCTAATAGTATATCTTTCTACTACTACTACAAAAGAAGTTCATGCGCCTCATACCTATTTTGTCATATTTATACATGTTTACACCACATACTTCTTCTTTTTGATGGTTCATCTTCACAGTCTTCACTGCTAAATGATACACGTTAAGTTAACAGCTCCTTTCTGTGTGTTTAAAAGCAATGTTGAAGGGCAGTTTGCAGTCATGAGAGGAATGTTCTAGAGGAGTGAGATGAACACAGCGGCTGTTATAGTCTCCTCTCAACCTCCCACTTATGTTATCATATCACTTATGAGCAAACTAATATCACATTCTTCAGCTATTTATCCAAACATAAATTCAGTTACATAAGTTTATAAACTTGCTCCTGGCGCCAAATTGTTGACGACGTCTGAGGTTTCATCGACTCTTCTTGCTCAATCGGGGTTTGGAATCAGTCAGTCACTTCATCATAGCGTTGACTCTGCCGCCAAAATCATGTTATGTTAATTAGGTTACCGAGACAACAAATAGAAATAATATTTGATGTATTGTTGTTGATCTTTCTTCATGTAATTAGGCTTGTTATGAGACGCAGTGCTGTGTATGGTTCATCCGGGGCTGGTGCTGATTGATTTGATTGTGCATGATGTGCGCCTCAGGCTCAACGTCAGGCAGGAGCTCAGACACATTCAGCAAATATTGACGTCACCACAGCCACATGGCTTGTGCTAGGTCTGAGCAATGACAGTTTACGCTACTTGAAACAAGTGCAATACGTTTCACCGTTTGTATCATTTATTTTTCACAGCGAGTGTCATGGCAGACACCCAAATCGCTATAATTTTATATACTGTTGTTGTGTCACGTAGGGCTGTATTCGAGACCACCTAATATCTGAGACCGAGACCAAAGTGTGTTGAGACCGAGTCAAGATCAGCAGCACTACTGAAATTTATCTTAAAGATCCACATTTACTGCAGAGATTTTTTAAAAATGATTTTTAATCATTGAATGCAATTGGAATAATAAGACACTATATAGAGCTGTTACCAATCAAATGATTAATCTTGAGATTTTGTTAATTGAATATTTCTATTTAAGGAGAAGTTCACTTCCAAAACAAATATTCACATAGTATAATGTACTCACCCCCTTGTCATCCAAGATGTTCATGTCTTTTTTTCTTCAGTCGTAAAGAAATGATGTTTTTTGAGGAAAGCATTTCAGCATTTTTCTCCATATAATAGACTGATATGGTGCCCCGATTTTGAACTTCCAAAATGCAGTTTAAATGCGGCTTCAAACGATCCCAGCCGAGAAAGAAGGGTCTTATCTAGCGAAACGATCAGTTATTTTCATTTTAAAAAAATAAAATTTAAATACTCAGAATTTAAATGCGATCAGAAGTCGAAAAAGCAAAGTAGCCTATAATATTTGTGATGAGCTAAACATGTTGCAATAGAGGTGTCACCACAAATATGACAAAGCATTTTAATTTAACAGATTGTTACAGACCACAAACACGATTTAAATTCCAACGTGATTCTGTTCCTAAATTACAATGATTCATCTGTTTGATTCCTCAACCTTTCTTCCTGCAGTGAACGATCATACTAGTGTGATTTGATCATTCAAATCTGCGTTTGTGCTGCTGCTGACCTTCATGTATATGAATGAAACAGTTTCACAGTCTTTTCAACCACACAGCTCATTATTTCTGTGTTACAAACATTCAGATAATGACAGAAGTCATGGGATTAAAGTTCATAGTCTGGATGTAAACTCTGATATGTATGGTAGAGATCAAAATGGAGTAAATCATCCTTTTGAAAGTTAATTTTAAGTTCCAAATAATGTTAAAGATTTATCGATTACGTTGTTATGCCAGTAGAGAGCGAAAGGGGGCTGTTAATAATGTATTTGTCTTTGATCATTCATTCAAAAACACTGATTCATCCAGTAATGAACCAAGTCAATCTTGAGTGAATCACTGAACCATTTACTTATATATTAGGCCTACATGTGATTTTGTTTAGTTGTCTAATGTTTTTTTTTTTTCTTCAGAATCGTAAGAGAGCCACAAATTGCATTTAAAAGAACATTTTTAGATTATTTTAAACTTCCATTTGAAAGAATCACACAGCTCTATTTTGCAAACAGCTCTTAAGTGAATCTTGTTTTAATGTAGCCTGTTGGTTTTTGTTCATGGTATTCAGCTGCAACTAAATGTTTAGCAAAAAAAGAAACAGAATAAATATGCTTGATATCATCTTTTATTCACATTGGAATCGAAACTAGGAATTGAAAAGAATCGGAATCGATAAGCAGAATCGGAATTGAAATTGATAATATTCTTACGATACCCAACCCTACCTATCGCATGGCTACAAGTGTGATATCGCTCATATAATCTATAATTATATGTGAATTATATAATCTAGAATTTATGTGACCCTGGACCACAAAACCAGTCATAAGAGTCAATTTTTTTAAAACTGATATTTATACATCACCTGGAAGCTAAATAAATAATCTTTCCATTTATGTATGATTAGTTAGGATAGCGATACAACTAGATACAACTATTTGAATATCTGAGAGTGCTGAAAAAAAAATAAAAAATAATAAAAATAAAAATCTAAATATTGAGAAAAAGTTCTAAGCAATGCCTATTACTAATCAAAAATTAAGTTTTGATATATTTATGGTAGGAAATGTACAAAATATATGGATAAATAAATGGAACATGATCTTTAGTTAATATCCTAATGATCTTTGTCATAAAATAAAAAATTATAATTTTTACCCATACAATGCATTGTTGGCTATTGCTACAAAATATACATGTGCTACTTAAGACTGGTTTTGTGCTCCAGGGTCACATATGTATATGTGTGTGTGTCTTTAAAATAAATTCAAAGATACTTTAAATTAAAAGATTTCAGATGTGTTGAAATAAACTTGCTCATTAAACCCTTAGCAGTATTGCCAAGTATGCAATTTTCCCGCAGAATTGGGATAATTTTACACTTTTGCCATTGTTTGTATTTTAGTATGTGGGTTAAAGAGATCTCCTTCGATGGAAGGGATTCCCAATGAAGGGGAAAACCAAGGAAAAATACATGTGGGCTAATTTAGTTTTGCATTAGGAGTGGTTTTGAATGAAGACCTGGCAACCCTGTTCCTTTACTAAAACTTCCTTTTTGTGTTTGTGAACAAACATACTTTTTTTTTTGAGTGCTCCTGGAATTTATGTTTTTGGAATATTGACTTAATTCTCGATCTGAGCATTTTTCTTGGTCTTCCATCTTGTTCTTGAACATGACATTTACCTCATACCCTAGTGATGGATGGTGCATGTGGGAGACTTGCACTTACGTTTTGTAAGAGTCTGGCAGACAGAATTTCCCAAAACTGTCTCCGAAATTGATACTGAGCATTAGTTCAGCCAAAAACAGTGGGATTTTGCCCTGTTACCCAGATACAGAGTAAACAGCCTTGTATGTCATAGTAATTTAAAATGTGATAAGAATAACTAGCTAGCACAAGAAAACAGCTTCCAAAGGTTTAGCCACAACCATGTCCTGCGCTTATGAAACTGGTAGGTGTGTGTGTGTCCGTGTTTCAGCAGTCTGTCCCAGGACTGTACGGCTGGTTTGTCCTGCTGCACTGATGGTTCTCGCTGAGGGTTGCATAACTCTTTGCAGACTGCAGCCGCAGGGATCGATCACTCAGGACACTGCCAGCTAGCTGTAATTATAATGATGGTCCTGCCAGCCAGCCAAGCTCTCCGCAAGGGACTCACCTACAGAGAGAGAAACACATTTATCATATTCTGTGTGATCGCCGCAAGACACGTACCGCAGGGTCGGTAACATTACAAATGTAAGAATTGGCTCCCTTTCAAGTCATGAGTGTGCATTTGAAGTGAGCTTGAAATCACCACACCCTACAGGATGCTGAATAGGAATCTGAACTGGAAGAACAGGAAGAGGATTTCATTAAATGGAAATTAAACACAGCCACACATGAGGAATTTCCAACACAAAGTCGAACACAAATGTTGCACTAGTGTTTCGTCGCTTTATTTTAGGTTTCTGTTTTGTAAGCATTTCTTGATGATAAAATAAATGTCTAATTCACATTGAAAGATGTGTGTTGTCTAAGATTTTTTTTTTCTGAAACCAAATATATTTTATCCTAAAATGAAATTTGCTAGAAATTGAATCACCTTTAGCCCATCCAAGATGCAGATGAGTACGTTTCTTCATCAGATTTAAAGAAATATGGCATTACATCAGTTGCTCACCAATGGATCCACTGCAGTGAATGGGTGCCGTCAGAATGAGAGTCCAAATAGCTGATAAAAACAATAATCCACACCACTCCAGTACATCAATTAACATCTTGTGAAAAGCTGCATGTTTGTAAGAAACAATTCATTAAGATATTTTTAACTTTAAACCATTCATTACAGGTGAAATATGAGTCCTCGATTCATAATATGGCAGGTAAAAGTAATCTTGTCTGAATCAGGAGAGAAATATGCACAGATCAAGCATGGTTAACAAGTGAAAACTGTCCAAAACAGATCTAAACAAATATGTTGGTGGATTTTAATGTGAGAATACAACAGGAGATGGCAATGGTTTAAAGTTATAATGCTGTAATTATTGATTTTTCTTTTCTTAGAAACATACAGCTTTCCACTTCACAAGATGTTGTTTGATGTATTGGAATGGTGTGGATTATATTTGCTAGCAATTGAATCACTTTTGGCCATCGAAGATGTGGATGAGTTTGTTTCTTCATCAGATTTGGAGAAATGTAGCATTGCATCACATGCTGACCAACTGGATCCTCTGCAGTGAATGGGTGCCGTCAGAATGAGAGTCCAAACAGCTGATAAAAACATCACAATAATCCACAAGTAATCTACACCACTCCAGTCCATCAATGAACATCTTGCAAAGTGAAAAGCTGTATGTTTGTAAGAAATATGAGTCCTCTAGTGATAATATTGCTTTTTTGAGTGTCTTGTCTGTATCAGGAGAGAAATATGCACAGATCAAGCACCGTTTACAAGTGAAAACTGTCCAAGACAGATCTAAACAAATATGTTGGTGGATTTTGATGTGAGAATACAACAGGAGATGGACTTTTTCACTGGAAGAAGCATTTAAAATTTAAAATTCATAATTATGGATTTGTTTCTTAGAAACAAGCAGCTTTCACTTCACAAGATCTTAGTAAATGTACTGGAGTGGTGTGGGTTGTTTTTTTTTCTAGAAACTGAATTACCTTTAGGCCACCAAAGATGTAGTTAAGTTTGTTCCTTCATCAGATTTAGAGAAATGTAGCATTGCATCACATGCTTACCAATGGATCCTCTGCAGTGAATGGGTGCCGTCAGAATAAGAGTCCAAACAGCTGCTAAAAACATCAGCATATTCCACAAGTGGACACTCCAGTCCATACATTAACATCTTGTAAAACGAAAAGCTGCGTGTTTTTAAGAAACAAATACATCATTGCAGCATTTTTAACTTCAAATCATTCCTTACAAGTGAAATATGAGTCCTCTATTCATAATACAGCTTTTTTTGAGTGGAAAAAGTAGTCTTGCTGAATCAGGAGAGAAATATGCACAGACCAAGAACCGTTTACAAGTTAAAAACTGTCTAAAAAAAAATCTCTAATGAGATTGACAACAGGAAATTGAGTTTTTCACTGGAAAAAGCATTGATTATAGACTCATATTTGTGAAGGTTTGAAGTTAAAACGCCATAATTATCAATTTGCTTCTGAAACATATGAAGCGCTTCATGTCCCAAGATGTTAACTGATGTTCTGGAGTGGTGTGGATTATTGTGATGTTTTTATCAGCTGTTTGGACCCTCATTCTGATGGCACCCATTCACTGCAGAGGATTTATTAGTGAGCACAGTGACGAAATCCTACATTAATCCAAATCTGTTCCCATGAAGAAAGTTTTCATCTTATTTTTGGGTGAGCTATTCCTTTAAATTAGCATTTAACCTTAAACTTAAGAGTCATTCCTACATTAATAGTAATTTTATTGTAATACCACACTTTAATCTTTCAATTTCTCCTTCTACGTGAGGAATGCACTGTTCTTTTTGTTGCTTTCAGAGCTGTACTGCTCTCACTTTTGGTCAGGATCTATTTTTAGTCTGGCACTTGAAGTTAAGTGGAACCAGGCAGTGTTGCTGTATTGGGTGGGGTCTTGTGGTTGAGACCAACCTAAAGTATATCATTATGGCTATTTTTAGCTCCTCCCGATGTATGTCTTGGGAAACAGCTCAAACTTATCTTATACGAGGATCCTTTGAGCTTTCACTGTTTGGAAGAAGATAAATGAGTGGAAGTTGGTGGTACGACCCCAACATTTTTCTTCCTCTCTCGCTTTGCACACACAAACACAAGAACACACACGCATTTGGCAGTATATTTAAACGCGGCTTATTTTTTTTTAGTCTGGCAAAACGCTCGCTCTTTGTTTGCCAGTTTCCTTGCGCAGTCAAACATCCTCCAAGCCCCGGTTTCGCCAGAAGAAACTTACCCAACGTATTATTGGCATGAATAACTTCACAGGCACACAATGAAGTGTTGTTAATCTTCTCATCCCCCTGTCTGATTTTAAGCCAGTCCTACTGAGACAAACGGACATTAGAGGCGGTCTCGTACTCAGGACTCCCCTCTCTTTGTGTTTCAGCAGCTTACTGTAACATACTCCGTTAGCAGCCTGATATTTTTACAGTTCTGGATTTAATCGTCAAACTTTTTTCATCCAAAATGAGGTTCAAACGGAACGGTTCGTACACCTTAAATAGGTAAGCACTTTAACATCGACCTGGCGTAAGCATGCGTTCATTGACTTCCATTCAAGTTTTCACGCCAATTTGCTTCTTTTGTTTGTTATTTAACGCATGGTGACCGTTTGCGTTCGAATTCATTGTTACGTTCCATTTACGTTACATTACGCGCGTTCGTAAGGTCACGCAGGGCGTTTGAATAGTCCGCGTTTCCACTGCAAGAGACTCTTAAATCGTCTAAATTGACTGTGACTTAACAAACACTAATGTTTTAGTCAGGTTTGATGTGCAACGAGCAATTCCAGCCGCATGCGGATTTAATTTGCAGCGTTGTTTTAGTTTACGAACTTGTTCCGTGTTTTAAAAGGTCCACGTTTCTTCTAACGAACCGTAAAACCCGGACAGCGTTGGGTTTGATTTCGTGGAATAAAGCAGTAAACCTGTAAATCTTGCTTTTGGGAGGAAGGGGTGTTACTTTTCTCCTATTTCCATTGAGAAACGAACGCATAGCATCATTCGTTCCTACTGCCTCCTCGCAACTGTTATTCATTGGATTCAATGAGTCCAGCATTTAGTCTTTGAGTGACCAGTCCATTCATAGTCAGATCATTAGGACACAAGACACATGCACTTTCTCACATGCGCTTTTCGTGTTATTTACCATGCTTTCCTGCTCTTAAATCTAGTTGTTTACTCACATAGCCTTATTCTGGCTTTAAAATAATTGCTTTATTCAAGAACGTCAAGCGCATCATGCAGAACTATTTTCTGTTAATGGTCCATTGAACTTTCTCCTAACGTTACTTCTTTTGGAAAGGTCTTAAAGAAAGCAGTTGTCCTCTATGCAGCTTTCTCATCACAAAGGGAAGGTTCTTATCACATGGGCGCTGTAGTCTCCAGAGCTTCTGCTCCGTAATCAGTCTGTGCTGCTGTAGGGATAACGTCATCCAGTCTGGGAGAAGATCACTGTGGTTGCTGCTTTGTTAATGCAGAGAGGGCTAAGATTTAAAACTGATGCTTGAGGTCTAGCTCCTCTCAGTGGTTTTAGATCGACACAATGGGTGACGTAATCTGTTTCTGTGGTTAGGTAATTGATAATATTTAAGTATACACACACAAAAGAGAGGCAACCTTTTTTTACTGAGGTGTTTTTTTTTTTTTTTTCTCCAAAAAAATACTGTACTGTTTGCCATTTTACTTTTAAAAATCTGACATTAATCATAAATATATGAAATCTTGCTTCTGCCACTGAATAAAAAATAAATTGTGAGTTTTTATCTCACAATTGCACTTCACGCAGTTGCAAGTTCTTATATTTGTGAGATATAAAATCGCAATTGTGAGTAACAAAGTCCAATTCTAAGGGAGCGAAAAAAGACTGTTTTCAAAATTGTGAGTTTATATCTCACAATTCTGACTTAACTCGCATATATATATATATATATATAGCAAGAATTGTAAGATACAAAATCACAATTGCAAAATATAAATTCACAGTTCTAATGAAAAAAAAAGTCACAATTGCAAGATATAAACTTGTAATTGTGAGGAAAAATTCACAATTGTGAGATATAAACTTGCAGTTCTAAGGAAAAAAGTCACGATTGCGAGATATAAATTCGCAATTCTGAGGAAAAAAAAAACAATTGCGAGATATAAACTTGCAATATTTAGAAAAAAGTCACAATTGCAAGATATAAACGCTCTATATATCTAATATAATTCTCTCAATTGCGGGATAAAAACATGCTATTCTGACTTTTTTTTCTTATAATTGTGTTTATATATATTCTAAAATAAAAAAGTCAAAATTGTCAAATAAAATTTTGCAATTACCATTTTTTTTTTATTCAGTGGCAGAAATGGGCTTCCATATAAATTGGATAGATTACCCCAAAATATTTTTTACATTTTCCTAGTCACCTTCATGCCTTTCCAAACTTGTTTGTTGTTTATTTTTAAATTGAACAGAAAATATGGATTTAAAAAATAATTTTCAAAATCTTTTTTCTATGCACTGACAGTTCATACAGTCAAAAAAGTATCATAAAAGTAGTCAGTATGACCAATGTGCTATATTCTAAGTCTTCTAAAGTCATTTTCATGCCCTTCGTTCTAATTTTCCAATATGTTGTCATTTGATGTCATTCCATGATACATGCAAGAATTAGTGAAGTTTGGCGTTAATACACTAAGCAGAAGATTAAATGTGCTTGATTGACGCATGAACCAATGTGGTTTGTTTGCGCTTTTGCGAGAACCAGTGAGATTTGTTCTTGTGCTTTGGCAAATACAGTTAAGCTGTTGTTATCCATATTTTTAATGATGCCAAAGCTGATGTAGGAACATTGATGCACTGGTCATTGACTATCGGTATACATAAAATGTATAACAACAAACATTTTGGTCTGTTTGCCAGAGAAGTTAAAGTGAACAAGCCATGTGGATGACTTTAAAGGGATAGTTCATTACTCATAATTTCATTACTCACCCTCATGTCGTTCCAAACCTGTAAGACCTTCATTCAGAGTACAGTCCTTCAGAGTACAAATTAAGATATTCTTGATGAAATCCGAGAGCTTTCTGACTCTGCAACACAACTACCACGTTCAAGGCCTATAAAGGTAGTAAGGACATTGATAAAATGGCTATGAGAATACTTACTGTGCACTAAGTAAACAAAAATAATAACTTCCGTGTCCACTGATGTCAGAAAGTTCTCAATTTCATCAAAAATACCTTTATTTGTGTTTCGAAGATAAACTAAGGTCTTACAGGTTTGGAACGACATGAAGGTGAGTAATTAATGACAAAATGACTTTTATTGGGATGCTTGCTTTATTTAGAGTCTATTTGGCATATGAAAAAGTGATGCATGAAGATTCATTTGTCTTTTCTTTCAGACTGAGAAAAATAACACACATAGCTTGGAATGTGTAGGTAAAATTTTGGCAGACTATTTTGGGGAAACTAGCCTAATTATTAGTCTTTGTGACAAGTCTAGGCACTGTAAATGGAAAAACAAAACGAGACCATACATTCTAGCCAATCAGGATGTGGCTTTCTGCCAATCCCAACCAATGCTGTGAGTTTGGGACTAATTGTTTGAGACAATGAGAGACGGGGGAAATGTTTGAGATTATGCTTAGAACATTATTTTTTTTGCTTTGATTTGGTTTTATAATAATAATAGATTAAGTCATTCTCCTGTTGTTTCCCAGTAACTACTTATGTTTTAATAGCTTTGCCTCCAGAGTTGTATTTTTCCCCTCACATCGGTCACTTGTCTCCAGGTAGTGACCCATGGTGAGTGTTTTTATTGACATTTTTCTTTAAGAGCGTAGAAAGCGTTCATGGGAAGAAAATTTCCCTAAAGGCACCATTTGCAGGGGCTGTTTGGGCCCTTAAAAATTTCCTGGCTCAGAATATTCCTGCAGTGGGCCGTCATCGGTTTGCAGCAAGTCTATTTGCCAACCCAGCGCTCCCGCCTCAAAGTCAGAGCCAACGGGAGAGTGAGACAGCGGCAGAATGAGAGAGAGAGAGAGTGAGGCAAGATGGGAGGGGGAAACTGAGGGTATCAGCAGAGAGGAACACACGAGTGCTGAACGACTGTACGTGTTGTGCTCGCCTGCTGCGGACGCTTGTGTTTGTTTGCTGACTGAAGTGTTGTTCTGTCTGCACCGCGCCAAGGGAAATCGCCACCTAACAAAGCCCCGACTGTGTGCGGTCCAGCAACTGGAAACAGGAGAGCGAGTCAGAAAGTGTAAGGAGAAACACTTTGGGGCTCTACTGCAGATGCAATGCCAAGAGTTCACGCTCTAACGGATGCCGCTTACCTGTAGTACGTCTTAAAGCCGGCGCAACAGAGGACGGGACAATCTGATCGCTGACTTCGCAAGCTGCATGGGGGTTCTAGTGTGTTGTGACTGCTTCTTTTACAGGTACCAGTTTTGGGATGTTTTATCCGCATACTTGTTCGCAGGAATTGAGGATGTTCTTGAAGCTTTGCCAAGTTATGCTGGACGATCAGTCCTAAGATGACACCTAGAAGCTTCGGCAAAAGAGAGCAGTTCAAAATCAATGCAGCTCATGATTTTTTTGTAGTGTGTGGGGGCTGCGGACCAATGTTGGTTGGGACACTATGTTCCAAGCTTGCCTTTTCCCCACTGCTAACGGCAGACTTTGCCCTCTCCAATGTTAGTTTCAGCCTCGATTTGGAAAGTTAAGCAAGTGTTCAAAAGTTAGTGAATGCATGCTCTTCACGTGGAAGGCTCGAGAGATACATATGGTTGTAGTTTTATTTTACTGCGGTACTGCTATATATAACAAATCGCTAAAGTTCCAGAGTTTCTCGAGGATGCTCGCCAATGTGAAAAACTCCCAGATGTATTTGATTATAAGGTTGAGTTTGTTTTTTGCTGATCTATCTGTCCTTTGTTCCTTTGTCTACTTTTAGAGTCTCGTGTTGGTTCGCAGTCAGTGTTTATGTTTGGCAAGCTAGAAAACCATCAAGCTCCGCTTGATCAGCCAGTGTATTTTGTCTTCTGTGGCTGAGATGTTATTGGCGACTGGTGTGGAAGAAGTGCACGTCTTTGTAGTTCAGTATCCAAACTCAGTGTTTGGTTTTATAACACCGCCGTGAGGTGGTGTTGTTTAGTCTTTCAAGTTTACATTGCCAATGGTAAGCGTCCTCAGGGATGTTGGTTTTGGACACACCTGCTTCCCGCAAACGCTTGTTTAGCCCCAGTAGTGTCTGATGTTTAGATAACCAAAGCTTTACTCAAGTTGCAATAACTGCACTGATAAGTTGGCTGCGTTTAGATGGAAATTGTTGTGCATGACCGTGCCAAGAGTTGGATGAATGGAAAATGCATCCTTGCAAAGTTCACGCAGTATCAAATACAGTGTTGCTAAACTTGTTTAGGCGAACTCCCAAAATCCGTAATCACATCCTGTTTGGGATCATGTAAACATATTTGAGTTACTGTAGTTTTCCATTCGGTGCTTCCTCAAAGGTGGCGTAAGTTCTTGCATGAAAGTGATTTGTTATGGGAGTGTAAGTAGTTTAAAAATATTCCAGCACTGTCTGGTTTTGGAGTACACCTTTATCTCCTAAGCCATCTGACTGGGGCGTCTATTTAATCTGATGTGCTTTAATTGGTCTGTGTCGGCCAGCGGTTCCTTACTGTCTGCATTCTTCTCTAGCTTTGGGCCAATCTCCTTTGACGATCATGTCTTGGGGTAAAAAGCCAGGCTTACGAAAGTTAAAGTCTTGAATTCATGATCTTTGAGGTTTCCTTTTGAATAAAATTAGCACTGAATAGCAATGAATACATCATGTGCTTTAAAAGTAACGGCTTAATTTGGAAGCAGTAGAAGTTAAGAAGTACTTTTGATTTTTAGAAGCTGATGAGCTTGTGTACAGAGTTCTTGGAAACTAGCAAGTTTTGTACCATGTTTCTAGAAAACCTGTACTAGTCCATTTTAAGGGGTAGGAAAGGAGGGGAACCATACTCAATTTGTGCTCTGTACACCCCTCCAAGTGCAAACACACAAACACGGAGTGGGCAGCCAATGCTGTGGCACCCGGGGAGCAGTTAGGGGTTCGGTCTAAATTCAGTCATGGTATTGAGGGTGGAGGGACTGCTGGATATTCACTCCCCCCACCTACATTTCCTGCCGGACCTGAGACTCAAACCTGCGACCTTTGGGTTACAAGTCCAACTCTCTAACCATTAGACCATGACTGGCCTTTAATGTGTGATCCCTCTTAAAAACACAATTCTAGATGGTAAATTTAGTCTAAATGCTACTTAAAGGAGACATTCACTTCCAGAACAAAAATTTACAGATAATGTACTCACCCCCTTGTTATCCAAGATGTTCATGTCTTTCTTTCTTCAGTCGTAAAGAAATTGTTTTTTGAGGGAAATCATTTCAGGATTTTTCTCCATATAATAGACTTCTATGGTGCCTTGAGTTTGAATTTCCAAAATGCAGTTTAAATGTGGCTTCAAGCGATCACAAATGCAGTTGTAAATGATCCCAGCCAAGAAAGAAGGATCTTATCTAGTGAAACGATTGGTTATACATAAAAAAAAATACAATGTAAATACGGTTTAACCTCAATTGCTTGTTTTGCTCTGCCTGAACTCTGTGTTCTGGTTCAAGACAATTAGGGTATGTCAAAAAACTCTCCCTTAACTTCAAAAATCATTTCAAAATCATCCTACATCACTACAAAGGTACTGACACAGTTTTTGCAAAGTGAACATGCAAACAAGATCAAACACCCTTTACAAAGAAGGTAAAACGGCGATGTAGGATGATTTTGAAGTTGAGCGAGAACATGAGATGGGAGTTTTTTGACATATCCTAATTGTATTGAACCGGAAAAAAGAGAGTTCAGGCAGAACAAGACAAGACGAGCGTGTGACATTAAAAAGTATATAAATTGTATTTTTTTATGAAAATACCTGATCGTTTCGCTAGATAAGACCCTTCTTCCTAGGCTGGGATCATTTGAAGCTGCATTTAAACTGAATTTTGGAAGTTCAAACTTGGAGGGCACCACTGAAGTCCACTATATAAAGAAAACTTCTAAAATGTTTTCCTCAAAAAAAAAAAAAAAAATTTCTTTATGACTGAAGAAAGACATGAATATCTTGGATGACAAGGAGGTGAGTACATTATCTGCAATTTTTTGTACTGGAAGTGAACTTTTCCTTTAAACTGTCTGTCTGCGATGAGTTTGTTGTCATCGCTGAATAATGTTCTCATATCTGTAGCCCCTTCAGACCTCCATTTCCCCACTGTCTCACCCCCTTCCGTCTCTCGTGTGAAAATTACGTAAGCGCCTCCTCCCACTGCGATAGATCGGCTTGCAGCGGTGCCTCTCTCGCTCTGCCTCAGCATCCCGAGCTGCAGCGCGAGCACCTGATAATGCTTGCTCAGCGTCATCGCCCAAGGTCACTTCATTCATTCCAACCTCAGCTGGAGAGACTGCACACATCCCACCGTTTGACACTTAATCACATCAGCGAAGGATAAATGAATGCTTAAGCGGTGTAGGGCATGGTCTGTTTTGGCGGTACTCTGCAAACCACATGTCCACCCCTCCCAGTACCCATTTAATTACCCGAGAGATGTTGTTCGTTCTTGACAGATGTGCCCCTTGCATTTCTTTTGTAATTATCTTTGATTAATTGTGCTGAGATATAGGGAGGTTACCACAAGACCATCACCACAGAAGTCCTCGGCACTCCCTTAGCTTGATAATGTTCACATCTCATAACGGGAGTGATCGGTTTTTTGCAGTGTTAAGCCTTTCTATATTTAGCAGACGGGTGCTTCTTGTTGGAGGAGAATTACAAGGAGGGACGCAGTATTGCTCATCACAGCAGGTTACTATTACGTAACATCCAGAGGTCGCAGCGGTGACGTTATCCGGTTGGAAATGCCTTGGGGTGTCACTTGTTCAGGTACACTTGCATTCTGACAGACACATTCAGTTGCATTTACGCATCAAGGCCACATCATGCGCAAGTTTTAAAGGTTTGTTCTTGACGTTTAACGTCATTTTCACAGTGAGGGAGTAACATACTTGGAGATGTGTACTGAAAGACTGAAACTTTTTGAAGAAAAGTTAGCATTGAAGAGATAAATGTCCCTTCATTAAAGATTTGTTGGTCAGGATAGCTTTTGAGTTTTAAGTCGTTCATTCATCTGATGTTGGCTCATGTGTTTATGGAAATGGACTATCTGACCTCTTGCAGAATAACCTATGGCCCATTTACAGTACATATTATGCACGTTAAACACAAGTGGGAAGAACTGTGTGAAACCACCAGTTCCAGTTTAATTGGACAATGTCTAAATAGTTTCACGAGTCAAGGTTGCTTCCTGACAGAGTGATAAAAACTGAGTTCTTCTGACAAAGATCTAATTACAAAATTTGGGTCATGGCTTCAAGTATCTGAAAGATATTCCAGAGTTTTGTTTGAGAAACATAGTTGCAAATAATCAATCTATTGAGCACACATTCTCAAGGTTATGTCTGTTTTCAGATTCATGTTGTGTAAAAGAAAAAGTGAGGTTTGGTTGGTCACAAAATCAGTTTATGTTTATGAAGGTCATCACTTATTGAAGATACTAGTTGGATGGGTTTGTTTGTGTCCATAAAAGTATATCAGATGACTTTTTTGGTGATACAGGACAAGTGTGATTGTCACTCCTGCATCTTGTTGTTAGGGTCAGGTATCAAGTTTGATCATTTTTAGGCACCGACCGAATTGCCTCGATACCATTGAGTATCGAAAAATGTCTCTCGTTCAGCACCTAATTTCAATACATAAGGGGGTTCATCTCATCAGCGTCTGTGAGCCAATAAGCATGCTTGATGTGCCCAAATCAAGTTGTGGCAATTGGCTCTGGCGAGGTGTCAGTGAACATCACAAGTTCACAGCAGTTACACCCAGAGATGAGGCTGTAGTGTGTAAGCATTCAAACCCCAGTAGATACAAGGCAACATTTCCACAAGTACACTTTCGTTAAAAAAAAAAATATATATATATATAAATATATTTATTTATTTATTTATTTATTTTTTCACAGCATTTCAGAAAAGATCTCCGTCCACACTACACAACTGAAAACGCATGTTATGTGACCATTCATGCACACTGTAGGATCATGCTACACAAGACAATTTACAAGATTTATATAACGCTTTTACTCAAAACTCACTTTAAACTATCGCTGAGTATAATCACTTCCGATTGCGATCTAATGTGTGTTTTGGCCATATAATGTTGCTGAAATGTTATTTGTAGCCTTTTATATCAAGCAGTCTACAAAAAACACATTGATCGACCCCCGAGTGAAAGCAGCTAATGCTCATCAGTAAATCAGTGGAACATGAATAGAAATGATTATTCTGAGCTATGGGTTTTAAAACAAAAACATAATAGTGTAAATGTAAAACATAACTTAGTGAATTATGGGTTTTAAAACAAAAACGCACTAGTGTAAACGTAAAACGTAAATTAGTGAGTTATTGGGTTTTAAAACGAAAATGCACTGGTGTAAACGTAAAGTGTAACTTAGTGAGTTATGGGTTTTAAAACAAAAACGCACTAGTGTAAAGTAAAACATAATTAAGTGAGCTGTGGCTTTTAAAATGAAAACGCACTAGTGTAAACGTAAAACGTAACTTAGTGAGAAATGGGTTTTAAAACAAAAACGCACTAGTGTAAAGTAAAAAATAACTTAGTGAGCTGTGGCTTTTAAAACGAAAACACTAGTGTAAATGTAAAACGTAACTTAGTGAGCTATGCGTTTTAAAACGAAAACACATAGTGTAATCACACTAGTGTAAATGTATTAAAACAATTTGCACTGATATATTGTGCTGGTTACGTTTTGTTCCTTTGTGCAGAGACTCAGAAGATGAGTCTTCAAGTTTGTAAAAATGTCAACAAGCTTTAAAAATAAAACCAAAGTTTGAGGTAATGTGTAATGCAATCTTGTTAAAATGGATTTCACGAAATTAGTATCAAAAAAGTATTCAGGAACCGGTATCTGTATTGATATTGAAAATCTTTGAACAATACCCAGCCCTATTTGTGTTGTTCAGATCTGACTATGGGAGACACAAGTAAGTTATTATCAAGTCATTAGGTCTTTTTGTGGCATGCTTATTGCATCGGTTCCTCCAATCTCTCACCAATTTTCCTTCCAAAGCATGTAGTTGTGTCTTCTACACTTCTGCTGGAAAGCATGCCAGGCCAGTCTGAAGAACTGCAACTTGAAAATGGTTGTGCAGACCAGCGTCAGGTTCAGGAGAGCTACTTGAGACATGAAGCTCTGAACCACAACATTCTGTTGCTGTGGATTCAACATCCTCAGGGATGATACCAAAGGGCTCTACTGAGGTCTGGCTGGATGGGTTTCTACGAAACAGCCTCCCTCCCAGAGGCATCTAAGCTGCTTAGAGGATAACAGTTTCCATGAGCCTCACACCTGAGCTAGGCTGCTGTTTACATTTCTACAGCCAATAAAAACACAGGGCTGAGCCCTTCACATGACTATATACTTGTTTGTTTTGTTTTTTTTTCTAGTAGACTCTCAATCCCAGTTATTCTTTGGTGTTTTCCCTGAGTCCTAGCTGAGCATGTACTACAGCGATGAGGGACTTGTTATTAAATTAAGATTAAAACTGAATGAGTATAAATGGTTTGTCTACAAACTGGAAACCGCTGAATGAATCTTTGGTTGCCAGTTTGTCTCCGTGAGGCTGGGTGGAGATGTTTGTGTAAACACCGGAAAAACGTCTATGATGGTGGAAGACCTGCTAGAATCAGGAAATGAGCATCTGAGGGTACTTAAGGACTGAATTACGGTTCCTGGGTGGTAATAGAAATTTACTTGCCAAAAAAGGAATTGGGACAGGAACGGAACCACAGAGCGATTTGTGATAGCCTAGAATAGCACAAAAAAACAGCTGGAGCACATCTTGCAGATGTGTGGTCCAGTCGCTTGGGCACTTTTATCAGAAAGTCCTTACTGTTTGGCATTTGACCCCTCAAGGTCAATACGCATTACAGTGACTGCCTAAAAGAGTGTTTCTTTTTCTTACAGTTCTCACCAACCTGAAGGTTTTGTGTTGTGCAGCACAAACGTATGGCTTCTTTCCTGCAAGAATGGACATTTTTTGCATTTTATCAAGTGGCTTGTTTGATGCATGTGGCAAAGTGCTGTAGGAAAATAAAGGAACAGTTCCTGATGCAAATCATGTCTATAGATCTGGAGAAAAACCGCTAGTTTTGAATGGCATTCAATAGAGAAAATGCTTTTTGCATCCAGATGGTGTAGATGTAGCATTTACCAGCAGGAGCTAAATGAACCATGCTAACTTTGGTTGATGCACTTCTGTATTTCTCCAGGAGGAGGCAGTGAACTTCTTAGAGCAAGAACAAGACTTGCATTCACTGTTTTTATCTCTTTGTTCTTTCAGATGGAGTTTGT
The DNA here is from genome assembly GCF_022985175.1 of Labeo rohita. Taxonomy (NCBI): domain Eukaryota; kingdom Metazoa; phylum Chordata; class Actinopteri; order Cypriniformes; family Cyprinidae; genus Labeo; species Labeo rohita. Next base: position 5,768,014 of record NC_066893.1, read on the forward strand.
GGTTTAACCAGTGCAATTCTGCATCACATGGTCTTTTTGTCTTTTCATTTTTTATGCTGTTTTTGTTTTGTAGCCTGCAGCTATTTTTGCTGTTGATATTTTAAAATCTTTACTGGAACTCATGCTATCCATTTCAGATAAAGTGTTGGTGTATGTCTGTGCACATTTGTGACTATTCATGTATACCTCATTACTTTACATAATGGTTGTCTACACTGATGAAGCTTGTCTCATCATCTTTTTGTCCTGTGAACAAAGACCTTGATTAGCTTTTCCTACCTCCAAATCCAGGGATCAAAGGCTCTGGCTTCATAATTACCAACATTCAGTGGCTCTTTCACAAGCTGAATGAAGCCAGCTCTTTGGACTGCTTTATTTCCTAGTCTCAATTCATGTTGCTGCAGATTAACATCTGTATCCCATCTTTAAGTCTTTAATCCTAATCCACTTGAAATCATAATGACGTTGTTTATTTAAATTGCTGTAAATGAAGGTGACAAAGCAGCATGATTAAGCCTGTTTTTTAATGACCAGTATTGCTAGGGATGTACTGTTATTAAAATTCTAGCTGAAATAACACATAAATAACACAATGTTAAAATTCTATATTATTTTACACTAAAAATAAAACATTAAAAGAAACCACTTGTTTTAAATGTAGATGCTGAAGGGAATTTTGGCATTACAACATAACGCACAATATGAAAATTGATATACATTTTGAGAATTCTCAAGACTTTAACAGTGTTATTATATAACTAGTTAAGTAATTAACTAAATATTAAATTAAGTAAGCATTAGATGACGGAAAGGATCATATTATGTAGTACAAGCAGCAATTATCTAGTGAGCAACAGCATATTAACCAAAGGTTCAGAAAATGTATATTGACAAAGCATTTTGTACAGTTTGTAATTTACACCAATTAGATGACTTTTGTTCTTTTTTTTAATTGTAAATTGGTTATAAAGTTATCAGGTGACACTGTATCACTACTCTGTGGAAGCCAATTTCTGCCACTGAATAAAAAATAAAACAAGGTAACTGTGACTAATTATTCTGATCTTTTTTCTCGCAATTGCGAGTTTCCATCTCACAATTCAGACTTTTTTCTTAGAATTATGAGAAACTCACAATTGCATGTTCTAAATATAACTTGTAAATGTGTGATTATAATTTCGCAATTATGACTGTCGCAATTACGAGTTTATATCTCACAGTTCTGACTTTTTTTTGCAATTTTGGCTTCTTTTCTCAGAATTGTGTGATAATACATCAGAATTACGTGATATAAACTCGCAATTCTGACTTTCTTGCAATTACGAGTTTATATCTCAAAACTGTAACTTTTTTTTTTTCTCACAAATCATACTCTTTTCTTGCAATTTTGGCTTTTCTCAGAATTGACAAACTCACAATCGCTTTTAAATTTGAACAGTCGTTATAAATACCAATTCTACTTTCTTACAATTAAGAGTTTATATCTCACAATTCTGACTTTATAACATACAACTGCAAGTTTATATCACACAATTTAGATTTTTTTATAGAATTGTGAGTTTAAATTGCATAAATCTTTTTTCTCATAATTGCGAGTTTACATTTTGCAATTCTGAAACAAAAAAAGTCAGAATTGCGAGATGTAAACTCGCAGTTGCAGGAAAAAGTCAGAATTGTGAGATATGAATGATCAATTCTGACTTTCTACGAGTTCATATCTCACAATTCTGACTTCTTTCCTTGCGATTTTGGCTTTTCTCAGAATTGACACATAAACTCCCAATCGCGTGTTATAAATTCCAATTCTATTTTCTTAGTTACGAGTTTACATCTCACAATTCTGACTTTATAACATACAACTGCAAGTTTATATCACACAATTTTGACTTTTTTTTTCACAGAATTATGATAAATTGCGAAATTCTTTTTTTTTCTCACAATTGCGAGTTTACATTTTACAATTCTGAAAGAAAAAAGTGAGATGTAAACTCACAATTGCAGGAAAAAAGTCAGAATTATATGATAAATTCCGACTTTCTTTGCAATTACGAGTTTATATCTCATGATTCTGACTTTTTTGCTTGAAAGTTTGGCTTCTTTTATCAAAAGTCTGAGATATAAACTCACAATTTGCGATAAAGTCCATTTCTTTTTTTTTTTTTTTTAACAATTGTGAGATTATATCTGACAATTCCGACTTAATTTCTCAGAATTGCGTGTTTATATCTCACAATACTGACTTTATAACATACAGTTGTGAGTTTATATCACACAATTTCGACTTCTTTTTTCTCAGAATTGTGAGTTTACATTTTGCAATTCCAAGAAAAAAGTTGCAATTACCTTTTTATTTTTTATTCAGTGGCAGAAACGGGCTTCTGTACCACTCTGTATTGATTCAGGGGAGTTTGTTGGGCAATTGCTGCACAGTTGCTTTTAAAGCAAGTTAAAACTGCAACTACCAGCTATTTTGAGCTTTTGATTAATCTGTTGAGACTTCACGGTTTGTTTGTAGATCTGTTTGCCCCGTATCAAGATTTCCAAACCGAACCTGAACCTCCAACCGCTGGAATGCTGCGTGTGTGGTGAAGCCTTTTGAACATGCCACAACACGCTTCCAGCTTCTCGCTTCGTGTCACTGCTTCCTTCGTTTTCTCTTTTGCTCGCTTTCTTTTTCTACTCCTCTGGCCTTTTTATTTGACATGTTATGGCTTTTATTTTATAGTACCTGGAAAGCTTCATATATCATTGTTGGCTATAAATAGGTATATAAATGAAGCCACAGTTGCACAATCGCTTTCAAAATCTGATTTTACACCTTCCTGGAATTTTTGTACATATCAGAAAAAAATGAAACCGAATCTCTGAAGCGAGATTTATAACACAATTGTAAAAAAACAGATCTGATATGTTTCCTGAAAGGTTTTCTTCCTCATCCATCCATCTCTCTCTTGCTTTCACTGCTCCCCGCCATGTGTTTTCTTAGCTGAGAGCAGAGCGTGTTGGTGCACGCAGTCGCTCCGCGGCAGGAATGCGCGATAGGATGCAGGACCATGTTAATAATGGCCATCATCCAAAATCTCTTCAGGACAGGAGGGGAGATGAGTATATAGAGAACTCATGGTGTTGCAAACAATTATTTAATGCATTTTGCTAATGAATAATGGACAAAAAAATAAACTCCAGAAGAAAAATAGACCATGTTTGGAAAGCATTGCTTGTGGGAGTGATTTCACAAAAGGTGTATCTCATGATTCGCATAATGCTGGGAATGATTATTTTTAAATCCAGCAGATCATCAACACTGATTAATGAAGAATAAACTTATCTGCACTTCAGCTACTTGAAATGATATTAGTAATCACAGTGGAAGGTTCTCGCAGAGTTTAACGTCTTTTCTCCCATTGCGACAAGGTTGTGGGTAGGTTCTTATCTTGTTCATCTCATGTCGCCCTCGGCATTTTAGCAGGGCTGGATTACTCATCTGCTGGATGCTTTAGCTCCGGGCCTAATGTACTGTGTCTAAGAGGATTTTTTTCTGTTTGCTTTGTCTAAGAGGAATGTTCGTTGAATTTCTTACCGAACGAGTCAAGCGAGCCATGTGACCAATCGTACGATCAAGCTTGAGGAAAAACTATAATTGTTTTGGATAGTGTCAGAGACTGTAAATTCAACTTTTTTTAATTTATTGTTTTTTCCTGAAATTTTATTTTCTTTTATGCCAATGTTATTACTCACACTGGCCTGATGTCACAATCTCAAACACTAGGTCTGGTCCTACAGTACGTGTTTTGTTCTATAATTGGTGGTTGGACAAATCAGAACATGACTTAATGCTTAAGACCGAAAGTAAAGTCTGAACAGGAAGCGTGTCCTGTAAATCAGTGATTTAATTGTGTTATCAGACACGGCAGATGCTGCTGGTATGTTGTTTCAGTTGTCGTGAATCAGGTGGTGAGTAAACATCTTGTGAAGTGTGTGGGATCAGACAGAGGTTTTGGTTGGGCCTCAGCTGACAGCTACCATTTCACTAAATACGCAAGTCCAGCCCCTCACGTATTTTTCCAAAAGAGTCACTTGCGTAATGTGAAGATTGATGAGATAATATGCTATTTTTTACCTTGAGGAACTTATAAATGTGGTAGTTTTACTTGCTATCTGACGTCAGACTAACTCTAAAACTTATAAAGCGGTCTTATGATTCACCGGCTTCTTGATGAAATGTTTTCCTTTTCATGGAAAGACAAACAAAATGCCAGTTACGAAAAAGCTTTTGTAACAACTATGTTCTATAAATATTGTTTTAATGAGGTAAAAATAGACGTATTTCACTTCACAGGCATCTAGATGTTTGTCTTTAACTGACTTTTCTTTATCCAAAGGTAGATTTTTCAGACATTTTTCTCTTATAAAGGTGTAGTCAACCTCAAATGCTCGAATAGACTTCATTCTAATGTTAAAATACAATTTTCTTTCTATATTAGCAGTCAAAGTGAAGTTTAAACACATTCCCACCACTCTTCTGACAGGAATTTATATGGAATTTGGTTTTTGAGCCCTTTATATGTTTGGTTTCATTTTAGAACTGATTAAATAAAGATTTCTGTGGAAAAGGTGTTCATTTTTTGTCTTCAGTAGTGATTAGTCGAATTAGCTGTAAGATATTAGCTTTTATCAGCGTTTTTTCTGAACTTCCAGAACAAAGCAAAAACAAGTTGTGCATTGGCATGTTACCTCAGAATGTCTTGTAATTATGGTAAATGTTTCCTCTTTAAATGTAACTGTAAAGACGTAACTTCATTCGAAGCTGGTCACACCACTTTAGCCGGAATATGAAACACACTGTCTGACCGAGAGGATCAACAGAGAGCAGAACTTCAAACGGCATGTCGACCACAACACGCCCCGCCCATCCGCGCGTATGATTGGCTGTCGTCTGGCGTTAACATATCGTGCCCCGCCCACGGGCTGTTCTGATTGGCTGGCCTTTGGTAGAACGAGAACTTTGGAGCTAGAACTTTATATTCTCTTACTCTACCTAGTCTTTGAAAACATCCACGGAGGGGAAGGGGAAAGACCGGTCAGTTCAAAACGCTTTGGACTCTCAGTCCATTTTAGTTGTTAGCACTTCGGATATGCACTCACAGAAAACTCCCAGAAGCGGATTAAGTTGCAAGATGGTCCTTCAGGCTGTTGGTAAAGTTTTAAGGTAACGTGGCGTTTATGTTTTTATTATAAATCAAGTATTTTTACAGTCCAGTGCAGCTGCATAAACCTAAATAGAGGCTATGTTATTAACAAAGTAATGTGAAGTTAATAAAAATATATGTCTATAATTTATACACGTTTTTTAGGGCAGATATATGGTGCATTCATCAGATCATAGCTTACTTTAACGCAGTTTCAGGTGTATCTCAAATGATATTTACATTAAGAACAATTCTGCAGCATGCTTATAACGTTGGATGATGATGATGTACGTTATTTTCAACAGTGATTATTAATAAGATTAACGTTTAAGAAAATACTTTTAAAATATATACATTTTATTAAAAAATAAGATGAAAAAGACTTATGTATTATGTATGTAGAACGCAAAACTCTTGAAAATCACAAGCACACATAGGAAGAGTATTTTGTTGAATTTTAACATTTATAAAGGTTTACATATGAGCAGAATAAACTAATCAAAACATCTTGCGCTAGACATTTGTTATTGGAACTGATTATTCATGGAGCGCGAATATCAATACATTCCGATCGCAGTTATCAGATTGGTTGAGAGACATGACGTGTTTCATGCATATTTATGAGCAAACGTGAAAGGTTTGTAATGATTCACCGCTCATTTAAATTGTTTGAAAACTTGGAGCACCTGTTATTACACCCGGGAAATTTAGATAATGAGTGCTGAGTTTTATGATAGATAGATAGATAGATAGATAGATAGATAGATAGATAGACAACTATTCCCCCCAAAACGGCATATCTAAGATGAATGCTACAGTGATTTGTTTTGGAATACAATAGAGATAAAAATGCATAGAAAAAAATAGAATCATATTAATTCAAGAGGGCTCTTAATTAATTCAAGAGATTTTAAACTGTAAATGGCACGTTTTTTTTAACCTCCTAGGGTGTACAAAATGAATTTGGCACTTACCATTTTTGCATATAACTGCATTAAAATATGAAGAATTAATTTGCAAAAACAGATAACGTTTTTAAACATTTTCAAAAATCATGTTTTTTCATTGTGCATTCCAGTTAATCTCAGTCTCAGTTGGGTTATTTTGATATTAAGTAAAAAAAAAAAAAAAAAAAAAAAGATAGCTAACTAACATAATAAAAACGTGATAACATAATAAAAAAAAAAAACATGATTTTTGAAAATGGAAAAAAAAAAGGTTTTTTTTTGCAAATAAACTCTTTATATCATTAACGAGATAAAAAAGGGTAAAACTAAAATTAATGTGGAAGGTTTGTGCGCTTGTGAGGGATGATTTACAAAGACTTCTCTCTTCAGCCACCTCTCTGTTGTGATGCTGATGACCTCTCGCTGTACCGTCCCCATGGCGCTGTTGCTGTGTTTAACACAATACTGCCATCTCAATAGCTCTTCACATACTCCTGATGCCCATGAGAGCTAGGAAGTCCAAACTTGGCTAGACACACTCAGCAAAAGACCAGCAATTACTTTAGCATCAGTGCTGAGGGTCACAGTGTTTACTTGAAACCATTATAAATGGTCTTATAAGATACAGTTTGTATTTTATCATCACCCTGACTGCAATAAATACATTTTGGTGCTAATATTAATATCTAGACAGCAGGATAGTTACGTAATACCATAGACGTATGCATTCACTTATTAATTATTAGTTAACAACCAGTGTCAATAATCTCAAAAAATGAATATCGGCCAATTAATCATGCTTGCATCATGTTTTGTCATGTGGCATTACATCATGGCTGTTTATGGGTTTCTTTTGTTTGTGATTTTCAATATCACTTGTCCTTGTGTGATGAGTGAACATTGCACTGACACCGTTTTGGTGCTTTTTCATTTTTTTTATGAATAACGCAATCCCTAAAGAGCCCATGGAGATAGATGCTGGATTGTTTTACTGCTGATTTCCAGATTGTAGTTTTGGTATCCATATGGCAGCTTTGAAGTTTCCAGCCCTTTTCTCTTTGAGTCAGAGTGATTTAGCGATGTTTAGATGTTTTAGCTGCTTGCAGATGCTGGATGACAGTGCACAGTGTGTTGCATAACGTCAGGCCTCATGAACAGTTCATCTTTGAGATTCTGAACAGCATGCTGTGTTTAATAATTAAGTTTGACAAGATGTTTACCTGGCAGTGTAATTGCTAAAAACTTGTGATCGTTATCCACACTGAAACTTTGAAGAAAACCAGTGAACATTTCACATGCTTCAAGATAAACACATTGTATTGATGTTTTAAATTTAGTCACACGATGAAATCAAGGCTAGGATTCTCCTGTTTGATTTTGATAAAACCAAAAAAACAATCGAAAGCAGAGCATGGGATTGCATTCGAGGGTCCAGAACACAATGTTATGTCAGTACTCCAATATAGTTGTTTTTCACATGAAGAAACAATTTGTGCGTCCAAAAATCTGAACGCACATTGTTTTATTTTAGCCTTCACGGGATTTCGTAAGTTTTCCAGGAAGCACTGTTTTTGTGAATTATGTGGCGGAGGGCAAATTCTCAAGCCATTAGATAGTTTATTTTAGGAGAAAGAAAAACTTTCTAGCTGCCAGCGGCCCTCCTGTTACACACACACACACACACACACTCATGCCCACTCATAGCTGTTTTCCACAGATATCTTTGCCATAAAAGGCATTGTAGTTTCCAGACTCTCAAACCAAGCCAAGGTTTTGACCAAAGACCTGTATCATCCACTCAGCTCTAGAAACCATCTGTGTTTGTGAATCAAATGGTAAACTCACATTTCTCAACAAGTTTTACAGATTACAATTCCTGGCTCCACTTTGGTAGTGTTCACACTTGAGTTCAATCTGGTGTCACTCCACGTTTGAGGTATGTGCTTGGACTTATTCGCACGACAACAAAAAAGCTTTACGTGTTTAAAGCTGTGAGTTATCTTTGAAATGTTGACATTGCGTGCTCTTTTATTTTGTAGAATGGAATTTAGGGAAGTCACTCCTACATTTGTTTAGATGCCTTTAAGAAATCGTATCATCTTTCAATTCTGGACATTAAAATATGTTCTTTATTAGTCAGAGGAGGGATGGGTTTTGCAGGAAGCAGAGTGTTTGAGCTCAGCTGTGTGGATCCATCAAAGGATCTAGGAGATGTTCAGATCTTCCAGCTGGCTCAAGCCTAAAATTCATATTCCTACCAGCTGGACCTGACAGCTGCCTGCTTGCTTGCTGGCATCATTTTCACTTCACAAGGATGGTTGATCCTTCATACTGATTCTAGACCAGTTGTGCAAGTTCTTTGCTAATACATTTCTGTCATGATAAATCTTGGAGAGTTTAGCATGGTAATATACATGGCAATGTTAATGTGTTTGGTCTTGGCAGAATAGATCTGCTACACTGCAATACATCCACAGACACGCTGCTGTAAGCATGTAGGAAATACTGCTGCAGCACATGTAAGATAAATGAAATAACCCCCATATATAACATACATGAATCACCCCATAGCAGATCTAGACAGGTGGAGCTGGGGAAAGGAAGAGGGTTTCTGAAGCGTGCTGCAACTGCTACAGAAATCACTAGCCAAGTATCTGAATGTTGAGCAGCAAGCTCATTGGCTGCTTTTACGAAAAAGAACCAATCAGCTGCGGCATTTAAATGATGATGTGATTATATCAGATTGAAAATCGGCCTGCGCTATCTACAGTTTAATGACAGAACTTTGCATTTCTGTCATGACAACTCTTGGCATGACAGTGTTAATGTGTTTGGTCTTTGCGGAATCGATCTGCTACGCTGCTGCTGCGGCAGAGCAAGTACCTAAACTTGCTACTGCCAATAAATCCGCCAGCATGCTGCTGTGAGCATGTAAGAAATACTGCGGTTGCACATATAACATATAGGAAATAACCCCCATATATAGCATACACGAAATCACCCTGTAGCAGATCTATACAGGTGGAGCTGGGGAGGTGGAGGGTTTCTGAAGCAAGCACCAGCTGAATATTTGAATGTTGAGCAGCAAGCTCATTGGCTGCTGATGTAAAAAGAAACCAATCAGCTGCGCCATGTGAATAATGATGTCATTATGTCAGATTGATGTAAAACCTGCTCCATCTAGAGTTTCGTGACAGAACTTCAGGTTTATTTGAGATGTGGAAAAGAACTCTGATCCTAGATCAGTTTTGAAGAATTTCATAAACGAGATGTTTCATGTTCTGCTTAACCAGATTTAGAGAAAATATGTCATATTGTTTCGTTGCGCTTCAGGTGTCCCAAGTTAGAATCCCGGATCGCAGACCTATCATAATAAAAGGCAAAAGCACCAAGATAGATAAAGAAAAAATAAAGAAAACGAAACTATTTTACAAGGTACCTTTTTCGTAAGAATGCGTATGATGTGATTCAAACTAGGGCTTTTGCTAACGATTAATTTGGTGATCGAATAATCGGTTGATAATTCTGACGATTAATCAGTTTTTTTTCTCTCTGTGGTAATAAAAAATAAATCTGAAATGTTTTCCTCAAAACACATTTCTTTACGGCTGAAGAAAGAAAGACCTGAACATCTTGGATGACAAGGGGGTGAGTACATTATATGTGAATCTTTGTTTTGGAAGTGGACTTCTCCTTTAATATTGACTAAACAACATTGAATTAAAATATCCACTTAATCTTTAATATTTGGCCACTTCTTTACGACAGAAATGCTACAGCCACTGTCATTTCTCAAATATGTGGACATCAAAACGTGTCTAAAACTTAGACTGAGGGTTTGAGCTTTTATTTTGAAATTGCGATGAACAGTTAGCATATTGAGAAAGATACTGATGTATTTTCATGTGTTTGCACAGGTTTAGAAATTATTTACCTTACAAATCTGATGGAATGGTGGATGTTGCGTTGCCAGATGAGCATTATAATAAACCCAAACTCGCAGCAATATGCAGAGATAAAGTTGTAAATGTAAATGTAAATGATAACTGTTTATAAATAAGCGCATATATTTATTTAATTGAATCATAGCGTTTGTGAATTCGCAGTAGCATTATGCTTTATTGTGATTTTTTTTTTTTTTTAAATTAGGTTTAATACATCACACAGCCTTGGAAAATTATCTAATAATGCAATTCATGGATTCTCGTATCTCGTTCACTTCCGGGATTTTGCTGGTTACTCGACACGGGCAAAATGCAGATTCATAAAGAAACATGCTTTTTTTTTTTTTTTTTTTTTTTTTTTTTTTTTGAAGGTCTAACCAGTGGGACTTATAAGATTGTACGAAAACATACAAATTGAAATTGTACGAATTCATTCAAATTAACAACCAATTCCTCAAAACGTAAAATGGTGAAATTATTCACATTGGTTGCTTATTGGGACGGATCGAAAGATCCCACCCGGTTCTTGGGTATTCTACTTTCTAGATAGGGTTTTGGTTTTTGGATGTGTTGGATGTCAATTTTGTCATCCTCATGTGCTGTTCTAATCGTTCAGGTATTATTCATATCCGAAGCACAGGTGCAGGACGAGTTCTGCAATGTTTATTACCTCCTATTGTTCCCATGTTAGTAATGAGGTGGCTCGTTGTTTAGGCTCATTGTTTGTCACTTTTGAAAGAGGACCAAGAATATCCTCTTTTTTTGTTCGGTGACTTTATTTCCTTCATATTTTACATTTTTCAGTATCTTTTACCATATTTGCCAAGCAGTAACTTGCCTCATAGCGTGAACTCCCTTGGTGATTTATCTCCGTCTCTTTCCTGTTTTACACAAAACACTAATCTTGAATAGTTAAACGGAATGGTGTCCAAATAAAGTTGAAGTTTACCAGACTTCCCACACTCCAGTGATGTTTGATCGGACCATGCTTCACGATTAACCCTTTTAGACCTTTGACACCAGTCAGGTTATGACCTCAGTATGGATGATAAGATCTTTCCCGCTCGGAAGCAATCCAGAATTGGGACAATCCCTCAAACTGCTCCTTTGTCTTGGCTTAAATTTAAAAACAGTGTTTATGAACTTTGGTCTCTGAGATATGTCCTCTTCCTGGTCCTATGATAGACCGTTGTGTGTGAAAAGAGGAACTGGTGAAGGTGGTCAGAAGCTTGAGGTTGGGAATGAAGTGTTTACAGGAAATCATGTAGGTGGATGAGCAATAAATTCAGGGAGTTTCTTTGTGTGATGAAAAACAGTTCTGCTTTAAGCTGTAAGGAAGAAGAGTTCAAATGAACAAGCAGTAAAGAGAAATTCTTTGGAAAAGTGTCTTGTTTGTTTGCGTAAACAATAAACCTGAGAGGAGTCAAAGTGAGCCCAAGGAAAGGATGTAAATTCTTTATAACCTGTCTTTGCCTGTACTCTTGTTATTAGCTGTTTAATGCCCCTGTAACCTTTGTCTCAGCCAGCTGCGGGATCTGCCACAGCAATGCGATTCTGACATTTACATGTTAAAACTAGCACTGGAAGTACAAGTCTGTTTTGACACCTGAGTTTGAAACAAACGAGAAATGTGGGTTACTCCAAAGAAGTGAAGCAGAGATGTAGGTCTAGTTTAGAAACTAGACTAGAAAGAGTTTTTGTCAGTGAAGGCTCTTACAATTTCTTGTTATAAAAAATGGGATCTATTAATTTATTCAGAAAATATAAAAAATGTAACACATTCAATGACTTGAATACACATCTTTTGTGATGTTTATTTATTTTATTTTATTTTATTTTTATTTAATAACAATAAAAAAGAAGAAAAAATTCATAGAAAGAATTTAATTCTTGAAAAGAAAAGCTATTTTATTTTATTTTATTTTATTTTATTTTAGGGCCCTAAAGTAAAAATATCTACATGGTACAACTGTTTTGATAACAATAAAAAAAAGAAAAAAAAAGAAAAAAAAAAAGAAAAGAAAGATTTATTAAAAGAATTAAATCCTTGAAAAGAAAAGCTTTTATAACTAATATTATTAATGTTTCTTAGATAAAAAAAAAAAAAAAAAAAATTGATTATTAATATTTGAAAAAGAGCAGCCCTGCAGAACCTCATGACTCTTAAAATTTTAATTATTATTTTATTTTATTTTATTTTATTTTATGTTGATTTATTTTAGTTTTATTTTATTTTGTTTTGGGGCTCTAAATGAAAAAAAAAAAGTCTAAGTGGTACAACTTTTTGTTGGTTTTGATAAATTTATAATAAAAGCTTTTATAGTTAATATTTGAAAACTGCTGTAACAACTGCTTCACTGATGCTTACTATTTGAAAAAAGGTCTTTTTTTGAAAAAAAAGCAAAACAGAAAATTAAATAATAGAGAGCAGTCCTGCAGAACCTCATGACTCTTAAATTTTGAATTTTTTTTTTTTTTTTTTTTTTTGAGAAGCAAGGTCAATTCAGTTCAAAATGTCATGTGGTACAACTCCCCCCAAACTGAACTAATAATAAGCTATGTAAAAAAAAAAAAAAAAAGCTATGTAACTTTGAAATATACTTTGAAACTTTTATGAATAATGATTAAGATGTGTACGTTTCAAGTTGTTTGAAAACGACTTGTGCTTTTGATGCTGCTAATGGCAATAAAAAACACTTCATTTATATGCATCTCATCTTAACACATCCCTCTTCTCTGCTTCTTGCAGGAAATCCAAAACGAAGCCAAATGGAAAGAAAGCGCCCGCTGAAGAGAAGAAGCACTACTTGGAGCCAGAGTACACAAAAGTGCGGGTCGTGGACTTCGACCTGAAAGATTTGGTGGCGCTTCCCACCAGAGAGATCGACCTCAACGAATGGCTCGCCAGCAACAGTGAGTTCCTAAGCAAACATCACAGCCGTTATGAGTGTTTGCCTTGTATTTGGAAGATTTTAGAGTCTTTGTCAGTCTTGAAAAATAACCTTCTGTCAGTCAGGAGTTTGGAAATCAGTCACATTTTAGTGTGTGAGCGCTAAACAGTTGTAAGCACAAACTTGCTTGCAGAGTATGACCTTCTTAAATAGTAAATGTGAAAACAAAATGTGCTAACAATTTTATTATAAACAAATGTTGTTTTCTGTTAAAAAGGAAAGTGATGCTTGCTAACTAATGCTCATATTTAGGGTTAGTGACTTGAACGAACCCCTACACAAGTATACATTTCTAAGGGACTGGGCTAAAAACTCCTAACCATTAGTATACACTTCTGAGTGATTGGACAGTTTTCACCTGGCAGGTTTAGTGATTTGAACAAACCCCTACACATAAATATACACTTATTGCCATGTTGAAAAAAACAGCATTTGCTGATTAGGTAGGTTTTGATGCTGGTTTATGCTGGCTCTTTGCTGGTCCTTAGCTGGTTTAAGCTGGTCCTGGACCAGCATAAACCAGCTAAGGGCCAGCATAAACCAGCAAAGGACCAGCATGAGCCAGCTAAGGGCCAGCATAAACCAGCAAAGGGCCAGCATTGAACCAGCTAAGGACCAGCATGAACCAGCTAAGGACCAGCATGAACCAGCTAAGGACCAGCATGAACCAGCTAAGGGCCAGCATGAACCAGCAAAGGGCCAGCATGAACCAGCAAAGGACCAGCATGAACCAGCTAAGGGCCAGCATGAACCAGCAAAGGGCCAGCATGAACCAGCAAAGGGCCAGCATGAACCAGCAAAGGACCAGCATGAACCAGCTAAGGGCCAGCATGAACCAGCAAAGGGCCAGCATGAACCAGCAAAGGGCCAGCATAAACCAGCAAAGGACCAGCATGAGCCAGCTAAGGGCCAGCATAAACCAGCAAAGGGCCAGCATTGAACCAGCTAAGGACCAGCATGAACCAGCTAAGGGCCAGCATGAACCAGCAAAGGGCCAGCATGAACCAGCAAAGGGCCAGCATGAACCAGCAAAGGACCAGCATAAGCCAGCTAAGGGCCAGCATAAACCAGCAAAGGGCCAGCATTGAACCAGCTAAGGACCAGCATGAACCAGCTAAGGGCCAGCATAAACCAGCAAAGGACCAGCATGAACCAGCTAAGGACCAGCATGAACCAGCTAAGGGCCAGCATAAACCAGCAAAGGACCAGCATGAGCCAGCTAAGGGCCAGCATAAACCAGCAAAGGGCCAGCATTGAACCAGCTAAGGACCAGCATGAACCAGCTAAGGGCCAGCATGAACCAGCAAAGGGCCAGCATAAACCAGCAAAGGACCAGCATGAGCCAGCTAAGGGCCAGCATAAACCAGCAAAGGGCCAGCATTGAACCAGCTAAGGACCAGCATGAGCCAGCTAAGGGCCAGCATAAACCAGCAAAGGGCCAGCATAAACCAGCAAAGGACCAGCATGAACCAGCAAAGGGCCAGCATGAACCAGCTAAGGACCAGCATGAACCAGCTAAGGGCCAGCATAAACCAGCAAAGGGCCAGCATGAACCAGCTAAGGACCAGCATGAACCAGCTAAGGGCCAGCATAAACCAGCATGAAAGGGCCAGCATGAACCAGCTAAGGACCAGCATGAACCAGCTAAGGGCCAGCATAAACCAGCAAAGGACCAGCATGAACCAGCAAAGGGCCAGCATAAACCAGCAAAGGGCCAGCATGAACCAGCAAAGGACCAGCATGAACCAGCTAAGGGCCAGCATTGAACCAGCTAAGGGCCAGCATAAACCAGCAAAGGACCAGCATGAACCAGCTAAGGGCCAGCATAAACCAGCAAAGGGCCAGCATGAACCAGCAAAGGACCAGCATGAGCCAGCTAAGGGCCAGCATAAACCAGCAAAGGGCCAGCATTGAACCAGCTAAGGACCAGCATGAACCAGCTAAGGGCCAGCATAAACCAGCAAAGGACCAGCATGAACCAGCTAAGGACCAGCATGAACCAGCTAAGGGCCAGCATAAACCAGCAAAGGACCAGCATGAGCCAGCTAAGGGCCAGCATAAACCAGCAAAGGGCCAGCATTGAACCAGCTAAGGACCAGCATGAACCAGCTAAGGGCCAGCATGAACCAGCAAAGGGCCAGCATAAACCAGCAAAGGACCAGCATGAGCCAGCTAAGGGCCAGCATAAACCAGCAAAGGGCCAGCATTGAACCAGCTAAGGACCAGCATGAGCCAGCTAAGGGCCAGCATAAACCAGCAAAGGGCCAGCATAAACCAGCAAAGGACCAGCATGAACCAGCAAAGGGCCAGCATGAACCAGCTAAGGACCAGCATGAACCAGCTAAGGGCCAGCATAAACCAGCAAAGGGCCAGCATGAACCAGCTAAGGGCCAGCATAAACCAGCAAAGGGCCAGCATGAACCAGCTAAGGACCAGCATGAACCAGCTAAGGGCCAGCATAAACCAGCAAAGGACCAGCATGAACCAGCAAAGGGCCAGCATAAACCAGCAAAGGGCCAGCATGAACCAGCTAAGGACCAGCATGAACCAGCTAAGGGCCAGCATTGAACCAGCTAAGGGCCAGCATAAACCAGCAAAGGACCAGCATGAACCAGCTAAGGGCCAGCATAAACCAGCAAAGGGCCAGCATGAACCAGCAAAGGACCAGCATAAACCAGCATCCCAGTATCAAAACCTACTTAACCAGCATATGCTGTTTTTTTCAACAGGGTGGACTTTAGAACTTAACATTAAACTTGAAAGTTTTAAAAAAAAAAGTAAAAGTAAAATTGGAAAAAAGATGAAAAATACATATGATTTTATGACTGGACTTAAGATTTTCACCTGATGAACAATAAAGCTTTCAAGTTTAATATTAGCATGCTGCTAAGCTAAAAACAGGATAGTACACACTTCTAAGTGACTGGACTAAAATCTTTCAAAATAAAACTTTCAAGTTATGTTAGCATGTTGCTAAGCTAAAAACCAGACTACGAGTGACTGATGTCTTAAATGTGGCCTTCATAGGGAACTTGTTTGGTTTTGTAACAGAGCCGTTGTCTTCGGCTTCATTGATTCTGAAATATCAATTTGAATATCAATTGAATGTCACTTTTTAAAACGATTCTTTTATCCTTTGCAGCAACAACCTTCTTCAATCTCATAAATCTGCAGTATAGCACAATCTCAGAGTTTTGCACTGGGGACACGTGTCAAGCCATGACGGCCTGTAATACGTAAGTTTCTCATTCGTTCTTTCTGTCGCCCGTCTTTCTAGCTCTTTCTTCCTCCAGACGTGTCCTGGGGCGGGAACCAGAGCCCTCCTTTTACGAGAACTGCTTCTGGATCGAGTGTTTTTCATATTCACAATGTTTTTCCGTTTTAAGAGCAGATCTGAGATCAGCACTCTAGCTTTGTGTGAATCTGGGTTTGTGGGTCTGATTGGGGTTAATGCATGACTGGAATGAAAGCTGACACACATTTTACTGAAGCCAGTGCTTGTTTGGCTTTCAGATGTGTTTTGAGCGGGAGAATACAAGGAGACTGTTCTCAGAATCGGGGCTTTTGTAAGTTTGTTTGAGGTGGAACCAATTTAATGACCTTAAAGGCCCATAGTTGAATGTTCTCACAGGCTGTTTGGGAAGATCAGGAGCACAAACAGAAGATGAATAAGATCAGTTATAGAATTAGTTTTGGCAACATTTACCTTAGAGCTTTAGTCTCTTTGACCAGGGGTGCCCAAACTCAGTCCAGTTTGGGCACCCCTGCTCTTGACCCTCTCACTGAAAGCACTAATTATTTTTAATACTTTTTTAAGAGTATTGTATCATTTAAATTTCCCAGAATCTTTATTTGGCGCATAAAATGAATAGTTTAATGCATAAATGCAAGTAATACTATTTAATTCTTAATTATTTTAAACATTACTGTTGTAAATAAATGCATATAAATGTAAAACAAATAAATATATTGTTATATTAATAAAAACATAGTTTTTTATCAAATAAAAGTAAAATATTCTCGAGAATATCTTGAGACAATTCAGAAAACTTTGTATTTTTATCTAACAACAACAATAAATTATTTTTATGATAAAATAAATAATTAGTAATACATAAATATAAATGATAATATTAATAATAATAATAAATAATAATAATTATGAAAAACTAATAATTTGTAATACATAAACAACATAATAATAATAATAATATATTATTATTGTTACTAGTACTACTACTGTTGTTATAAATGCAAATAAATATAAATGTAAAAAATACATATATTGTTATATTAATAAAAATTGTTTTTATTCATCTAAATAATAAAATAAATATAATAAAATATTTACATATAAATAGATATATACAATAAATACATATTATTGTTATTATTATTATTATTATTGTTATTATTATTATACAAATAATTTGTAAAACATAAATATAATTAATAATAATAATAATTATTATTATTATTATTATTATTATTATTATTTCTATTGTTATAATACAAATTGTTTTTATTCCTATAAATAAAATGCATATAATAAAATATTTACATATAGATATATACAATACATATTTTTATTATTAATTATTATTCAAATAATATGTAATACATAAATATAAATAATAATAATAATTATTATTATCATTACTGTTGTTGTTATAAATGCATATAAATAAATGTAAAACAAATAACTATATTGTTATATTAATATGTTTTTATTAATAAATAATAAAATAAATAGATATATACAATAAATACATAACAAATATTGTACATTCCCCCTACTTAAACTTTTAACTTCTTTATAGTATATAAGGAATATCCAGAAAATTCAGAAAACTTTTTGCCCAACAACAACAATAATAAAAATTATTATTATTATTATTATTATTATTATTAATGATGGTAATAATAATAATAATCTTATTTATATTCTTAATAATTTTTAATACATATTTATTATTATTCAATACATATTTATTATTATTATCACTACTACTACTACTACTGTTGTTGTTATAAATACATATAAAAATAAATCCAAAACAAATTTTTATATTACAATATTTTATTAATATGACTAATAAATTTGTAAATAAAATATTTACATATAAATATATGAAATAAATACATAAATTTAACATTTAATTATTTTATCATTTTTGAGCACAGTGATTTTTTTTTTTCTGTAATATTTCATTTTATTAGAAGAATTAGAAGAATAGTTTGAACTCCATTAGGATGGAAATAAGCATAGCATTGTAAAGAATGTTGTTGATTTAATTTTTTTAATGATTTTAAGAGCAGCTTTATTACCAAACATTCAGTATTTGAGTATATGTTCACATAGTTAACTGACTTGAACTATGTGAACTGACTTGTTTTCTCCAAAAATGTAAAAATGTCATTAGCATCACACACAATATTAAAAATGGACACTTCTACATTATACCAAAATCCACTTGAAGGATAATAATAAAGGTTTCACCATTTACAGTAACATGAAACAGTCTGAAGAAGTTTCATTTTCAAGATTTCAAGCTTTCAGAAAATGCGTGTAATTGTAGAATCAGTCTCATACAAGTGAAAAGGAAAGACGTGCCTCCGTCGGTACATTCCCACAGTCAGCCCTGTTGACTTTAAAAATCGCTGCAGGACTCGTTCGCCCTGTTCAGCCGGGGCGTGAATCTCTAAAGACTGACCCTGTCAAACTAGATCCATGACTATTCATGACAAACGTTAAGGGACGTGAATTACCAGCACACAAAACAGCAACAATTACACGCTCACCTCAGGCATTCCACGCGGGGCAAGGATGGGCGCGCTCATCAAAACACCAGACACATTTACCGCCATTGACAAATCAGTTACTGATGAAACGAGGAAAGGGAGGGACTGCGATGCACAAATAGACCTGACGTTCAGTTTACTGAGTTATACATGTGCTCATATGTTGTTATTAGTATTAGTATGTGTATGTGCGTTTGTAGTTAGTGGGTGTTTCTTGAACTACAGACACTGACATTTCCCATGGGTTGTTTTTTGTTAGTTACATTTTTTTTTTTTTTTTTCAAATTGTTTTTATGCATACATTTTATTGTCAGACATAGGCTTTATATTATGTTATTAGTATATACTACATTATATTCAACTTTAAAACATTAAAAAACGATGATATCTGAACAGTCAAATATTCAGTACTTGTTTTGTAAATACAGTATATAATTTTTTCGACAAATTATGACACCATTATATCGTCATTGACACCTTGAGCCAATTAATGTGTAGATGTTTACAAGTGAAAAAACAAATCTGGAAACTTTGTGTTTGCCTAATAACTAAAACAACAACAAAACAAAACAAATAATAATAATAATAATCATAATCATAATCATCATTTATTATTATTATTATTATTATTATTATATCAAATTATTTGTATTAAATAATAATGATATAAAATTAAATTATTTATAATTAATCAAAATAATAAAAAATAATGATAAATGATGATATTATTATTATTGTTATTATTGCTGTTCTTATAAATTTAAAAATAAATATAAATGTTATTGTATATTAAACATTATTAACGGACACCATTAGCCAATTATTGTTTATATTTTTACCCATTAAAAATTCAGAAAACTTTGTTTTTGCCTAATAAATAAAACAACAACAAAACAATTACTACTACTACTACTACTACTACTACTACTACTAATAGTAATATTCATTTTATTATTATTATTATTATTATTATTATATTTTTAAATAATAATGATATAAAATTAAATTATTTATAATTAATTAATTAAAAAGATAATTTAAATAAACATTTATAATAAATATTTGTAATATTATTATTATTATTATAAATATTATATTTAATATTTAATAATTATTATTTTAGTAAGTAATGATATAAAATTAATTCTTTTATAATTATCAAAATAATAGAACAAAATACTTTAAAAATATTATTATTATTATTATTATTATTATTATTGATGTTCCTATAAATGTAAAAATAAATATAACTGCATAATTAAAAAATATTGACACCATGAGCCAATTAGTGTACATTTTTATCATTTTTTTTAATTAAAAAATTCTGAAAACTTTGTTTTTGCCTAATATAATATTCATCATCATCATCATATTATTATTATTATTATTATTAATGTAAAATAATTTTTAAATTATAATAATAATAATAATAACAATAAATATAATTAATTATTTAATTTATAATTAATCAAAATAATTAAATAACAATAATGTTGATGATGATAATCAAAATAATAATAATAATTATAGTTATTATTATTGCTGTTCTTATAAATATAGAAATAAATATACATTTTATTATATGTTATATTTAAGAAAATCAAGGTAAACGTTTGTGATGAAAAATAAAGAAAAAATGTTAAGGTAAACATCACTTCTTAACATATTTTGGAAAATTGTAACATTTTTTGCCATTTTAATTAAAAAAATGTTTACATGTTTTAACATGACATTTTTGCAGTGTTTTTAAACCAGATGTTTGTAAAATAAATGTTTACAAAAAAATTGGACATTTAAAAAAAAAATGCAAAAATTGTCAAAAAAAAAAAAAAAAATCTCCAGAGTCTTTTATGAATATGCATGTTAAGATTAGTAGGCCTTTTCATCTTAATATCTCCTGTTTTGTCGAAGAGTTTATGCAGGTAGATTGAGTCCTTGCGCTTTTATGATTGTGAATTAATCTGCCTCCATTTGGACTGTGAATCCGCTCTCAGATCTGTAACTCAATCATGTCATTTGAAGATATTTGAGAGCGTTGAGACACTCGTTGGCATTCAGCCTGATACATACTGGCCTGTCCATTCAGAGTCGTGTAGCGTCTGTATTTACGTGCTAATTGAGTTTTAGTCCACCATGACGGTTATTTCAGTTGAGCGATGGGCGGTTGATGTTTGAGCTGCTCGTCCGTTGAGTGATCAGCACTGGTTTGCGGTCAGCGGTCAGTTATGCGTTCAGTCTGCATTCCTAGAGATTTGTAATGTCTACAGACCCTCAAACTCGCGCTACACTCCCAAACTCACTGTCATCATGAGCCTCCTCCTTAAAATGCTGACAGGAGCTGGACATGCAGCACATTTTTAAACCATAAATTGTTCTCTTTGCTCAAAATGTGATTCACAGTAAGTTAATTTTCACTGCTTGTCTTCTTTTTACAGAATATACTACTGGTATGATGAAAGGGGGAAGAAGTCAAAGTGCACAGCACCTCAGTATGTCGACCTCGTCATGACTTTTGTGCAGAAATTAGTGACGGACGAAGAAATCTTCCCCACAAAATATGGTGTGTATGATCACTGCCCTCTAGCACTCACAATGGAGAAATGCAGGAGTTGAGATTTTGTAGTTTGAAGTCAAATTAATAAGATCAGTTGCGCCCTCTAGTGTTCATTGAGGAGAATGAATATAATACATTTTTAAATATTATATTGGCTCTTTCCTTGATTTAACTAGTTAGGAAATTTATTCAAATTTATTTATTTCAGAAAACTTAATTTGTCATCTGTGCCAATTTGCTTTACATTTCTACTTGTAAATTAAAGGAAATAATTACAAAAATAAAAAATATGGGTTTGGTCATTATGCAAATCAGGGTTATTTTGTTTCATGAAAACAAAAACTTAATCCATAAACACAAATTACTTGAAGCAACAAATATTTACTGAAATAAAATAAAATATAACAAAAGTTCAACTTATTTTGTTTTATCTATTTACCTGTTATTTCTTAAAAATAAATTCCAAAATAAATAAATGGTTTAATTAATGTGCAAATTAGGGTTGTTTTGTTTAATTAAAAAAACTTGCTAAATAAAATTTATGGGTTGTTTTGTTTAATTATTTAATTAACATTTAAAAAATTAAAAAAAAAATTTAAAATTAAAAAACACAACAAAATGTAATAAAATGTTAAACTGTAATAAAAATGAAATGATTTAATATATCTATATATAAACAGTGATTGTTTTAATTTAATATTATTAATATAATTTTATTGTTTGTAATTAAAGCAGCATTAAACATAAAAACTCTTTATTGTATATTTATAATTTAAAAAATAAATAATAAAGTATAATAATAATAATAATAATAATAATAATAAATTAATTAAAAACAATACAAAATTTAATGTACAAATCATTTAAAATAGTTACAGTAAAAATAATAAATTACTTTATTTCCCATTCAATAAATGCAATAAAAATAAAACATAAAACACATGACAAATAATACATTTTAAATTTTTATTTTAATTTCCACATTTGCTGTTTTAAAAAGCCTACAAAAATATTGTTACAAAAACGTTACTAAAATTACTGTAAATAATTTCACTATTATAATAATAAATTAATTAAAAATACATTTAAAATAATTAAATACTACATTAATACGTTAATGTTCAATAAGTACAATAAAAATGAAATAAAAATAAAAAGGCCTACAAAATAATAATTTTTACAAAAACATTACTAAAATCATTGTTAATAATAATATTAACTGATTTAAAATAAATTATTTTTGCTTTGAATAAATAAAGTGAACAATAAAAAAGACACATAATAAATGTAGTTTTAATGTTTTTTTTTTTTAATTTCCACATTTTTTGTTTAAAAAGGCCTGCAAAAATAATAATAAAAAAATTAAAAATTGATAAAATTTAAATTTACTATATATATATATATATATATATGTGTGTGTGTGTGTGTGTGTGTGTGTGTGTCTATATATATATATATATATGTATATATATATATAAATAGAAAAATAAAACAAATGACACAATGCATTTTATTTACATTTTTATATTTTAATTTCCATGTGTTGTTTAAAAAGGCCTAAAAAATTGTTACAAAAACTAAAATCATTGTAAATAATATCATTGTTATAATTATCACAATAAACTAATAAATAAAACAAATAAATTTTAAAAGTACAATACTTCACAAAATATTTAAAATAATTACATTTAGAAAATAATAAATTACTTTATTTCCCATTCAATAAATGCAATGGAATTTTTTTTTTTTTTGTTGTTGTTTTTTTAATTTCCGTAAGTGTTGTGTTTAAAAAGGTCTACAAAAAGTATTAATTGTTACATAAAAATGACTAAAAACATTCAGGTTTTTTGGGGGTAACCCTTGGATGTTATAATAATCATTCAATGAAAATTATTTATTTTTATTTACTTTGCTTTTATTTTATTTTGATTGAAATCACGTCAAGTCACCTTTATTTGTATAGCTTTTTTTTTTTTTTACAATACCGATTGTGTCAAAGCAGCTTTACAGTATTAAACAGGAAAACAGTCTCGATAACAATCAATGATAAATGATGAATGATGAGTATCTCCATTTCCTTTCAGGCAAAGACTTTCCCAACTCGTTCGAGTCTCTGGTGAAGAAGGTCTGCCGGTACCTGTTTCACGTGCTGGCTCACATCTACTGGGCTCACTTTAAAGAGATGGTGGCTCTAGACCTGCAAGGACACTTGAACACACTGTACGCACATTTCATGGTGTTCGTCAGAGAATTCAACCTTGTCGACCCCAAGGAAACCTGCATCATGGACGACCTGTCGGAGGTGCTGTGCGCCCCGCTGCCGCCCCACACACACAACCACGTGACCGAGAGATGAGCCTCGGGCCTCGGACTCGGGGACGACGACGAAACGTGCGAGGCCTCCTCGGACGGGCCCCTCCGTCACTATTTCTCAAGAGAACTGTTGAAAAGATGGGGCCGAGGGCCGGCGGTCTGCAATTCTCGTACCAGCACAGATTGGCGTGAATGTTTCCCACAGGATGAAACAATCTGTCTCCATTCTCATTTATACAAGAACTGTTTGTATTTTAATTTGCGTTTTTATTATCATTTCCGCGCATGCGCTCTCGGAGGTTTTCGTTTTTTCTTTTAGGGAATGGTGTTTTTTTGGCTCGGCTCTCATCAGTGCCTTAGATTTATAGCTAAGGTATTGTTTGTTTATATGCAACGACGTTTCGATATTATCATTGACCTCTGGCTCCCCCTTGTGGAGGGAGCGACGTCACATACCGACTGACTGTTTATGATCTCTCCAGCCTTATTTCTCATAAAACTAGCGCAAAATATCTCTTTTTCATATTCTAGCCATCGTTATCCACGTTCTTTCAATCAATTAGCTTTTTAAGATGACGTTTAAAGGGTTTGATGGTTTGAATGATGCTTTGGAGAAAGTCTGGACTCGCTTTCGTAGGTTTCCGACAAGGATATTAGCGATATCTGCTGACGCGGACTGATATTGTTGCATGGCAGTTGACTTGCTGTGTTGCATCGATGAGCACATCCTCCAGCGTCGCAACTTTTTTGTGACTTATTTCACTTTCTTCCTTTAAGTTATGTTATCGGAGGTCATGAATATTGTGTGTTGAAAATGCACATTACGTTTTTCTTCCCCAAGAAATAGATTGTAACTATATTAAGAAAATCACAATAATTGCCTTTAGCGAGAGAGAGCGTCTCTCCTTCTTGTTTTATTTATTTTTACCTTTTTTATCTATTTGCAGAGTTTTTCAGTTCTTGCTTTCTTTTTATGTATTTTAATTATCTAAGTTAAAAGCCACTTAATATTTTAAGCTCTCTGCGAAATATAATCAAATAAAAACAAGAAATGCCACGTTACCTGGGTGTGCTGTGTTTGCTTCATTTCTGGGATGGGAAAAGATGATATTTTGAAACTTGTTCGTTAGTTCCAAGTTGGAAATTATGCAGCCTACACTATCAGTCAAAAGTTTTTGAACAGTCAGATTTTTAACGTTTTTTTTTTTAAAGAAGTCTCTTCTGCTCACCAAGCCTGTATTTATTTGATCCAAAGTACAGCAAAACAGAAGAATGTTGAAATATTTTTACTATATATGAATATAATTTAAAATGTAATTTATTTTTGTGATCAAAGCAATTTTTAGCATCATTACTCCAGTTTTCAGTGTCACGTGATCCTTCAGAAATCATTTGAATATGCTGATTTGCTACTCAAAAACTTATTTTAATTACTATTTTAATTATCAATATTTAAATTTGTTATATTTACAGTTGAGTACTTTTTTTTCAGGATTTTTTTAATGAATAGTAAAATCCAAAGATTACCATTTA
The DNA here is from genome assembly GCF_022985175.1 of Labeo rohita. Taxonomy (NCBI): domain Eukaryota; kingdom Metazoa; phylum Chordata; class Actinopteri; order Cypriniformes; family Cyprinidae; genus Labeo; species Labeo rohita. The sequence continues at coordinate 5,793,247 of NC_066893.1, forward strand.
TATGACATGAAAATCTTTAGTAACAGTATACTCTATACCAATTTTTTTTTAATAGAAAGTGATATTAAAGACATGTATAATGTTACAAAAGATTTCTATTTCAGATAAATGCTGTTCCTCTGAACTTTCTATTCATCAAAGAAACCTGAAAAAATTCTACTCAGCTGTTTTCAACATTTTTATATATATATATATATTGATTGATTTATTGAGCAGCAAATCAGAAATTAGCATGATTTCTGAAGGATACTGTGACTGGAGTAATGATGCTAAAAATTTAGCTTTTACAGGAATTAATTCAACTTTATTCCTTGTGAATTTTCTATTCACATAGAAAGCAGTTATTTTGAATAGTAAAAATATTTCAAATATTTCATTTTACTGTTT